>NW_027458209.1:0-110953 GCF_050624435.1 Tenrec ecaudatus
GCCCTAGGCCTAGGGAGCCCCCGGGAGGGGAGCCCTAGGCTTAGGGTTCCCCCTGGGAGGGGGGAGCCCTAGGCCTAGGGAGCCCCCGGGAGGGGAGCCCTAGGCTTAGGGTTCCCCCTGGGAGGGGGGAGCCCTAGGCCTAGGGAGCCCCCGGGAGGGGAGCCCTAGGCTTAGGGTTCCCCCTGGGAGGGGGGAGCCCTAGGCCTAGGGAGCCCCCGCCCTGGGGAGCCCTAGGCTTAGGGTTCCCCCTGGGAGGGGGGAGCCCTAGGCCTAGGGAGCCCCCGCCCTGGGGAGCCCTAGGCTTAGGGTTCCCCCTGGGAGGGGGGAGCCCTAGGCCTAGGGAGCCCCCGCCCTGGGGAGCCCTAGGCTTAGGGTTCCCCCTGGGAGGGGGGAGCCCTAGGCCTAGGGAGCCCCCGCCCTGGGGAGCCCTAGGCTTAGGGTTCCCCCTGGGAGGCGGGAGCCCTAGGCCTAGGGAGCCCCCGGGAGGGGAGCCCTAGGCTTAGGGTTCCCCCTGGGAGGGGGGAGCCCTAGGCCTAGGGAGCCCCCGCCCTGGGGAGCCCTAGGCTTAGGGTTCCCCCTGGGAGAGGGGAGCCCTAGGCCTAGGGAGCCCCCGGGAGGGGAGCCCTAGGCTTAGGGTTCCCCCTGGGAGGGGGGAGCCCTAGGCCTAGGGAGCCCCCGCCCTGGGGAGCCCTAGGCTTAGGGTTCCCCCTGGGAGGGGGGAGCCCTAGGCCTAGGGAGCCCCCGCCCTGGGGAGCCCTAGGCTTAGGGTTCCCCTGGGAGGGGGGAGCCCTAGGCCTAGGGAGCCCCCGCCCTGGGGAGCCCTAGGCTTAGGGTTCCCCCTGGGAGGGGGGAGCCCTAGGCCTAGGGAGCCCCCGCCCTGGGGAGCCCTAGGCTTAGGGCTTCCCCCTGGGAGGGGGGAGCCCTAGGCCTAGGGAGCCCCCGCCCTGGGGAGCCCTAGGCTTAGGGCTTCCCCCTGGGAGGGGGGAGCCCTAGGCCTAGGGAGCCCCCGCCCTGGGGAGCCCTAGGCTTAGGGCTTCCCCCTGGGAGGGGGGAGCCCTAGGCCTAGGGAGCCCCCGCCCTGGGGAGCCCTAGGCTTAGGGCTTCCCCCTGGGAGGGGGGAGCCCTAGGCCTAGGGAGCCCCCGCCCTGGGGAGCCCTAGGCTTAGGGCTTCCCCCTGGGAGGGGGGAGCCCTAGGCCTAGGGAGCCCCCGCCCTGGGGAGCCCTAGGCTTAGGGCTTCCCCCTGGGAGGGGGGAGCCCTAGGCCTAGGGAGCCCCCGCCCTGGGGAGCCCTAGGCTTAGGGCTTCCCCCTGGGAGGGGGGAGCCCTAGGCCTAGGGAGCCCCCGCCCTGGGGAGCCCTAGGCTTAGGGCTTCCCCCTGGGAGGGGGGAGCCCTAGGCCTAGGGAGCCCCCGCCCTGGGGAGCCCTAGGCTTAGGGCTTCCCCCTGGGAGGGGGGAGCCCTAGGCCTAGGGAGCCCCCGCCCTGGGGAGCCCTAGGCTTAGGGCTTCCCCCTGGGAGGGGGGAGCCCTAGGCCTAGGGAGCCCCCGCCCTGGGGAGCCCTAGGCTTAGGGCTTCCCCCTGGGAGGGGGGAGCCCTAGGCCTAGGGAGCCCCCGCCCTGGGGAGCCCTAGGCTTAGGGCTTCCCCCTGGGAGGGGGGAGCCCTAGGCCTAGGGAGCCCCCGCCCTGGGGAGCCCTAGGCTTAGGGCTTCCCCCTGGGAGGGGGGAGCCCTAGGCCTAGGGAGCCCCCGCCCTGGGGAGCCCTAGGCTTAGGGCTTCCCCCTGGGAGGGGGGAGCCCTAGGCCTAGGGAGCCCCCGCCCTGGGGAGCCCTAGGCTTAGGGCTTCCCCCTGGGAGGGGGGAGCCCTAGGCCTAGGGAGCCCCCGCCCTGGGGAGCCCTAGGCTTAGGGCTTCCCCCTGGGAGGGGGGAGCCCTAGGCCTAGGGAGCCCCCGCCCTGGGGAGCCCTAGGCTTAGGGCTTCCCCCTGGGAGGGGGGAGCCCTAGGCCTAGGGAGCCCCCGCCCTGGGGAGCCCTAGGCTTAGGGCTTCCCCCTGGGAGGGGGGAGCCCTAGGCCTAGGGAGCCCCCGCCCTGGGGAGCCCTAGGCTTAGGGCTTCCCCCTGGGAGGGGGGAGCCCTAGGCCTAGGGAGCCCCCGCCCTGGGGAGCCCTAGGCTTAGGGCTTCCCCCTGGGAGGGGGGAGCCCTAGGCCTAGGGAGCCCCCGCCCTGGGGAGCCCTAGGCTTAGGGCTTCCCCCTGGGAGGGGGGAGCCCTAGGCCTAGGGAGCCCCCGCCCTGGGGAGCCCTAGGCTTAGGGCTTCCCCCTGGGAGGGGGGAGCCCTAGGCCTAGGGAGCCCCCGCCCTGGGGAGCCCTAGGCTTAGGGCTTCCCCCTGGGAGGGGGGAGCCCTAGGCCTAGGGAGCCCCCGCCCTGGGGAGCCCTAGGCTTAGGGCTTCCCCCTGGGAGGGGGGAGCCCTAGGCCTAGGGAGCCCCCGCCCTGGGGAGCCCTAGGCTTAGGGCTTCCCCCTGGGAGGGGGGAGCCCTAGGCCTAGGGAGCCCCCGCCCTGGGGAGCCCTAGGCTTAGGGCTTCCCCCTGGGAGGGGGGAGCCCTAGGCCTAGGGAGCCCCCGCCCTGGGGAGCCCTAGGCTTAGGGCTTCCCCCTGGGAGGGGGGAGCCCTAGGCCTAGGGAGCCCCCGCCCTGGGGAGCCCTAGGCTTAGGGCTTCCCCCTGGGAGGGGGGAGCCCTAGGCCTAGGGAGCCCCCGCCCTGGGGAGCCCTAGGCTTAGGGCTTCCCCCTGGGAGGGGGGAGCCCTAGGCCTAGGGAGCCCCCGCCCTGGGGAGCCCTAGGCTTAGGGCTTCCCCCTGGGAGGGGGGAGCCCTAGGCCTAGGGAGCCCCCGCCCTGGGGAGCCCTAGGCTTAGGGCTTCCCCCTGGGAGGGGGGAGCCCTAGGCCTAGGGAGCCCCCGCCCTGGGGAGCCCTAGGCTTAGGGCTTCCCCCTGGGAGGGGGGAGCCCTAGGCCTAGGGAGCCCCCGCCCTGGGGAGCCCTAGGCTTAGGGCTTCCCCCTGGGAGGGGGGAGCCCTAGGCCTAGGGAGCCCCCGCCCTGGGGAGCCCTAGGCTTAGGGCTTCCCCCTGGGAGGGGGGAGCCCTAGGCCTAGGGAGCCCCCGCCCTGGGGAGCCCTAGGCTTAGGGCTTCCCCCTGGGAGGGGGGAGCCCTAGGCCTAGGGAGCCCCCGCCCTGGGGAGCCCTAGGCTTAGGGCTTCCCCCTGGGAGGGGGGAGCCCTAGGCCTAGGGAGCCCCCGCCCTGGGGAGCCCTAGGCTTAGGGCTTCCCCCTGGGAGGGGGGAGCCCTAGGCCTAGGGAGCCCCCGCCCTGGGGAGCCCTAGGCTTAGGGCTTCCCCCTGGGAGGGGGGAGCCCTAGGCCTAGGGAGCCCCCGCCCTGGGGAGCCCTAGGCTTAGGGCTTCCCCCTGGGAGGGGGGAGCCCTAGGCCTAGGGAGCCCCCGCCCTGGGGAGCCCTAGGCTTAGGGCTTCCCCCTGGGAGGGGGGAGCCCTAGGCCTAGGGAGCCCCCGCCCTGGGGAGCCCTAGGCTTAGGGAGCCCCCGCCCTGGGGAGCCCTAGGCTTAGGGCTTCCCCCTGGGAGGGGGGAGCCCTAGGCCTAGGGAGCCCCCGCCCTGGGGAGCCCTAGGCTTAGGGCTTCCCCCTGGGAGGGGGGAGCCCTAGGCCTAGGGAGCCCCCGCCCTGGGGAGCCCTAGGCTTAGGGCTTCCCCCTGGGAGGGGGGAGCCCTAGGCCTAGGGAGCCCCCGCCCTGGGGAGCCCTAGGC
Source organism: Tenrec ecaudatus (assembly GCF_050624435.1). Classification (NCBI taxonomy): domain Eukaryota; kingdom Metazoa; phylum Chordata; class Mammalia; order Afrosoricida; family Tenrecidae; genus Tenrec; species Tenrec ecaudatus. The sequence continues at coordinate 3,807 of NW_027458209.1, forward strand.
TTAGGGCTTCCCCCTGGGAGGGGGGAGCCCTAGGCCTAGGGAGCCCCCGCCCTGGGGAGCCCTAGGCTTAGGGCTTCCCCCTGGGAGGGGGGAGCCCTAGGCCTAGGGAGCCCCCGCCCTGGGGAGCCCTAGGCTTAGGGCTTCCCCCTGGGAGGGGGGAGCCCTAGGCCTAGGGAGCCCCCGCCCTGGGGAGCCCTAGGCTTAGGGCTTCCCCCTGGGAGGGGGGAGCCCTAGGCCTAGGGAGCCCCCGCCCTGGGGAGCCCTAGGCTTAGGGCTTCCCCCTGGGAGGGGGGAGCCCTAGGCCTAGGGAGCCCCCGCCCTGGGGAGCCCTAGGCTTAGGGCTTCCCCCTGGGAGGGGGGAGCCCTAGGCCTAGGGAGCCCCCGCCCTGGGGAGCCCTAGGCTTAGGGCTTCCCCCTGGGAGGGGGGAGCCCTAGGCCTAGGGAGCCCCCGCCCTGGGGAGCCCTAGGCTTAGGGCTTCCCCCTGGGAGGGGGGAGCCCTAGGCCTAGGGAGCCCCCGCCCTGGGGAGCCCTAGGCTTAGGGCTTCCCCCTGGGAGGGGGGAGCCCTAGGCCTAGGGAGCCCCCGCCCTGGGGAGCCCTAGGCTTAGGGCTTCCCCCTGGGAGGGGGGAGCCCTAGGCCTAGGGAGCCCCCGCCCTGGGGAGCCCTAGGCTTAGGGTTCCCCCTGGGAGGGGGGAGCCCTAGGCCTAGGGAGCCCCCGGGAGGGGAGCCCTAGGCTTAGGGTTCCCCCTGGGAGGGGGGAGCCCTAGGCCTAGGGAGCCCCCGCCCTGGGGAGCCCTAGGCTTAGGGTTCCCCCTGGGAGGGGGGAGCCCTAGGCCTAGGGAGCCCCCGGGAGGGGAGCCCTAGGCTTAGGGTTCCCCCTGGGAGGGGGGAGCCCTAGGCCTAGGGAGCCCCCGCCCTGGGGAGCCCTAGGCTTAGGGTTCCCCCTGGGAGGGGGGAGCCCTAGGCCTAGGGAGCCCCCGGGAGGGGAGCCCTAGGCTTAGTGTTCCCCCTGGGAGGGGGGAGCCCTAGGCCTAGGGAGCCCCCGCCCTGGGGAGCCCTAGGCTTAGGGTTCCCCCTGGGAGGGGGGAGCCCTAGGCCTAGGGAGCCCCCGGGAGGGGAGCCCTAGGCTTAGGGTTCCCCCTGGGAGGGGGGAGCCCTAGGCCTAGGGAGCCCCCGGGAGGGGAGCCCTAGGCTTAGGGTTCCCACTGGGAGGGGGGAGCCCTAGGCCTAGGGAGCCCCCGGGAGGGGAGCCCTAGGCTTAGGGTTCCCCCTGGGAGGGGGGAGCCCTAGGCCTAGGGAGCCCCCGGGAGGGGAGCCCTAGGCTTAGGGTTCCCCCTGGGAGGGGGGAGCCCTAGGCCTAGGGAGCCCCCGGGAGGGGAGCCCTAGGCTTAGGGTTCCCCCTGGGACGGGGGAGCCCTAGGCCTAGGGAGCCCCCGGGAGGGGAGCCCTAGGCTTAGGGTTCCCCCTGGGAGGGGGGAGCCCTAGGCCTAGGGAGCCCCCGCCCTGGGGAGCCCTAGGCTTAGGGTTCCCCCTGGGAGGGGGGAGCCCTAGGCCTAGGGAGCCCCCGGGAGGGGAGCCCTAGGCTTAGGGTTCCCCCTGGGAGGGGGGAGCCCTAGGCCTAGGGAGCCCCCGCCCTGGGGAGCCCTAGGCTTAGGGTTCCCCCTGGGAGGCGGGAGCCCTAGGCCTAGGGAGCCCCCGGGAGGGGAGCCCTAGGCTTAGGGTTCCCCCTGGGAGGGGGGAGCCCTAGGCCTAGGGAGCCCCCGCCCTGGGGAGCCCTAGGCTTAGGGTTCCCCCTGGGAGAGGGGAGCCCTAGGCCTAGGGAGCCCCCGGGAGGGGAGCCCTAGGCTTAGGGTTCCCCCTGGGAGGGGGGAGCCCTAGGCCTAGGGAGCCCCCGCCCTGGGGAGCCCTAGGCTTAGGGTTCCCCCTGGGAGGGGGGAGCCCTAGGCCTAGGGAGCCCCCGCCCTGGGGAGCCCTAGGCTTAGGGTTCCCCCTGGGAGGGGGGAGCCCTAGGCCTAGGGAGCCCCCGCCCTGGGGAGCCCTAGGCTTAGGGTTCCCCCTGGGAGGGGGGAGCCCTAGGCCTAGGGAGCCCCCGCCCTGGGGAGCCCTAGGCTTAGGGTTCCCCCTGGGAGGGGGGAGCCCTAGGCCTAGGGAGCCCCCGCCCTGGGGAGCCCTAGGCTTAGGGTTCCCCCTGGGAGGGGGGAGCCCTAGGCCTAGGGAGCCCCCGCCCTGGGGAGCCCTAGGCTTAGGGTTCCCCCTGGGAGGGGGGAGCCCTAGGCCTAGGGAGCCCCCGCCCTGGGGAGCCCTAGGCTTAGGGTTCCCCCTGGGAGGGGGGAGCCCTAGGCCTAGGGAGCCCCCGCCCTGGGGAGCCCTAGGCTTAGGGTTCCCCCTGGGAGGGGGGAGCCCTAGGCCTAGGGAGCCCCCGCCCTGGGGAGCCCTAGGCTTAGGGTTCCCCCTGGGAGGGGGGAGCCCTAGGCCTAGGGAGCCCCCGCCCTGGGGAGCCCTAGGCTTAGGGGTCCCCCTGGGAGGGGGGAGCCCTAGGCCTAGGGAGCCCCCGCCCTGGGGAGCCCTAGGCTTAGGGTTCCCCCTGGGAGGGGGGAGCCCTAGGCCTAGGGAGCCCCCGCCCTGGGGAGCCCTAGGCTTAGGGTTCCCCCTGGGAGGGGGGAGCCCTAGGCCTAGGGAGCCCCCGCCCTGGGGAGCCCTAGGCTTAGGGTTCCCCCTGGGAGGGGGGAGCCCTAGGCCTAGGGAGCCCCCGCCCTGGGGAGCCCTAGGCTTAGGGTTCCCCCTGGGAGGGGGGAGCCCTAGGCCTAGGGAGCCCCCGCCCTGGGGAGCCCTAGGCTTAGGGTTCCCCCTGGGAGGGGGGAGCCCTAGGCCTAGGGAGCCCCCGCCCTGGGGAGCCCTAGGCTTAGGGTTCCCCCTGGGAGGGGGGAGCCCTAGGCCTAGGGAGCCCCCGCCCTGGGGAGCCCTAGGCTTAGGGTTCCCCCTGGGAGGGGGGAGCCCTAGGCCTAGGGAGCCCCCGCCCTGGGGAGCCCTAGGCTTAGGGTTCCCCCTGGGAGGGGGGAGCCCTAGGCCTAGGGAGCCCCCGCCCTGGGGAGCCCCCGGGAGGGGAGCCCTAGGCTTAGGGTTCCCCCTGGGAGGGGGGAGCCCTAGGCCTAGGGAGCCCCCGCCCTGGGGAGCCCCCGGGAGGGGAGCCCTAGGCTTAGGGTTCCCCCTGGGAGGGGGGAGCCCTAGGCCTAGGGAGCCCCCGCCCTGGGGAGCCCCCGGGAGGGGAGCCCTAGGCTTAGGGTTCCCCCTGGGAGGGGGGAGCCCTAGGCCTAGGGAGCCCCCGCCCTGGGGAGCCCCCGGGAGGGGAGCCCTAGGCTTAGGGTTCCCCCTGGGAGGGGGGAGCCCTAGGCCTAGGGAGCCCCCGCCCTGGGGAGCCCCCGGGAGGGGAGCCCTAGGCTTAGGGTTCCCCCTGGGAGGGGGGAGCCCTAGGCCTAGGGAGCCCCCGCCCTGGGGAGCCCCCGGGAGGGGAGCCCTAGGCTTAGGGTTCGCCCTGGGAGGGGGGAGCCCTAGGCCTAGGGAGCCCCCGCCCTGGGGAGCCCTAGGCTTAGGGTTCGCCCTGGGAGGGGGGAGCCCTAGGCCTAGGGAGCCCCCGCCCTGGGGAGCCCTAGGCTTAGGGTTCCCCCTGGGAGGGGGGAGACCTAGGCCTAGGGAGCCCCCGCCCTGGGGAGCCCTAGGCTTAGGGTTCCCCCTGGGAGGGGGGAGCCCTAGGCCTAGGGAGCCCCCGCCCTGGGGAGCCCTAGGCTTAGGGTTCCCCCTGGGAGGGGGGAGCCCTAGGCCTAGGGAGCCCCCGCCCTGGGGAGCCCTAGGCTTAGGGTTCCCCCTGGGAGGGGGGAGCCCTAGGCCTAGGGAGCCCCCGCCCTGGGGAGCCCTAGGCTTAGGGTTCCCCCTGGGAGGGGGGAGCCCTAGGCCTAGGGAGCCCCCGCCCTGGGGAGGCCTAGGCTTAGGGTTCCCCCTGGGAGGGGGGAGCCCTAGGCCTAGGGAGCCCCCGCCCTGGGGAGCCCTAGGCTTAGGGCTTCCCCCTGGGAGGGGGGAGCCCTAGGCCTAGGGAGCCCCCGCCCTGGGGAGCCCTAGGCCTAGGGAGCCCCCGCCCTGGGGAGCCCTAGGCCTAGGGTTCCCCCTGGGAGGGGGGAGCCCTAGGCCTAGGGAGCCCCCGCCCTCGGGAGCCCCCGGGAGGGGAGCCCTAGGCTTAGGGTTCCCCCTGGGAGGGGGGAGCCCTAGGCCTAGGGAGCCCCCGCCCTGGGGAGCCCCCGGGAGGGGAGCCCTAGGCTTAGGGTTCCCCCTGGGAGGGGGGAGCCCTAGGCCTAGGGAGCCCCCGCCCTGGGGAGCCCCCGGGAGGGGAGCCCGAGGCTTAGGGTTCCCCCTGGGAGGGGGGAGCCCTAGGCCTAGGGAGCCCCCGCCCTGGGGAGCCCCCGGGAGGGGAGCCCGAGGCTTAGGGTTCCCACTGGGAGGGGGGAGCCCTAGGCCTAGGGAGCCCCCGCCCTGGGGAGCCCCCGGGAGGGGAGCCCGAGGCTTAGGGTTCCCCCTGGGAGGGGGGAGCCCTAGGCCTAGGGAGCCCCCGCCCTGGGGAGCCCCCGGGAGGGGAGCCCGAGGCTTAGGGTTCCCCCTGGGAGGGGGGAGCCCTAGGCCTAGGGAGCCCCCGCCCTGGGGAGCCCCCGGGAGGGGAGCCCTAGGCTTAGGGTTCCCCCTGGGAGGGGGGAGCCCTAGGCCTAGGGAGCCCCCGCCCTGGGGAGCCCCCGGGAGGGGAGCCCTAGGCTTAGGGTTCCCCCTGGGAGGGGGGAGCCCTAGGCCTAGGGAGCTCCCGCCCTGGGGAGCCCCCGGGAGGGGAGCCCTAGGCTTAGGGTTCCCCCTGGGAGGGGGGAGCCCTAGGCCTAGGGAGCCCCCGCCCTGGGGTGCCCCCGGGAGGGGAGCCCTAGGCTTAGGGTTCCCCCTGGGAGGGGGGAGCCCTAGGCCTAGGGAGCCCCCGCCCTGGGGAGCCCCCGGGAGGGGAGCCCTAGGCTTAGGGTTCCCCCTGGGAGGGGGGAGCCCTAGGCCTAGGGAGCCCCCGCCCTGGGGAGCCCCCGGGAGGGGAGCCCTAGGCTTAGGGTTCCCCCTGGGAGGGGGGAGCCCTAGGCCTAGGGAGCCCCCGCCCTGGGGAGCCCCCGGGAGGGGAGCCCTAGGCTTAGGGTTCCCCCTGGGAGGGGGGAGCCCTAGGCCTAGGGAGCCCCCGCCCTGGGGAGCCCCCGGGAGGGGAGCCCTAGGCTTAGGGTTCGCCCTGGGAGGGGGGAGCCCTAGGCCTAGGGAGCCCCCGCCCTGGGGAGCCCTAGGCTTAGGGTTCGCCCTGGGAGGGGGGAGCCCTAGGCCTAGGGAGCCCCCGCCCTGGGGAGCCCTAGGGTTATGGTTCGCCCTGGGAGGGGGAGCCCTAGGCCTAGGGAGCCCCCGCCCTGGGGAGCCCTAGGCTTAGGGTTCGCCCTGGGAGGGGGGAGCCCTAGGCCTAGGGAGCCCCCGCCCTGGGGAGCCCTAGGCTTAGGGTTCGCCCTGGGAGGGGGGAGCCCTAGGCCTAGGGAGCCCCCGCCCTGGGGAGCCCTAGGCTTAGGGTTCGCCCTGGGAGGGGGGAGCCCTAGGCCTAGGGAGCCCCCGCCCTGGGGAGCCCTAGGCTTAGGGTTCGCCCTGGGAGGGGGGAGCCCTAGGCCTAGGGAGCCCCCGCCCTGGGGAGCCCCCGGGAGGGGAGCCCTAGGCTTAGGGTTCGCCCTGGGAGGGGGGAGCCCTAGGCCTAGGGAGCCCCCGCCCTGGGGAGCCCCCGGGAGGGGAGCCCTAGGCTTAGGGTTCCCCCTGGGAGGGGGGAGCCCTAGGCCTAGGGAGCCCCCGCCCTGGGGAGCCCCCGGGAGGGGAGCCCTAGGCTTAGGGTTCCCCCTGGGAGGGGGGAGCCCTAGGCCTAGGGAGCCCCCGCCCCGGGAGGGGAGCCCTAGGCTTAGGGTTCCCCCTGGGAGGGGGGAGCCCTAGGCCTAGGGAGCCCCCGCCCTGGGGAGCCCCCGGGAGGGGAGCCCTAGGCTTAGGGTTCCCCCTGGGAGGGGGGAGCCCTAGGCCTAGGGAGGCCCCGCCCCGGGGAGCCCCCGGGAGGGGAGCCCTAGGCTTAGGGTTCCCCCTGGGAGGGGGGAGCCCTAGGCCTAGGGAGCCCCCGCCCCGGGGGGCCCCCGGGAGGGGAGCCCTAGGCTTAGGGTTCCCCCTGGGAGGGGGGAGCCCTAGGCCTAGGGAGCCCCCGCCCTGGGGAGCCCCCGGGAGGGGAGCCCTAGGCTTAGGGTTCCCCCTGGGAGGGGGGAGCCCTAGGCCTAGGGAGCCCACGCCCTGGGGAGCCCCCGGGAGGGGAGCCCTAGGCTTAGGGTTCCCCCTGGGAGGGGGGAGCCCTAGGCCTAGGGAGCCCCCGCCCTGGGGAGCCCCCGGGAGGGGAGCCCTAGGCTTAGGGTTCCCCCTGGGAGGGGGGAGCCCTAGGCCTAGGGAGCCCCCGCCCTGGGGAGCCCCCGGGAGGGGAGCCCTAGGCTTAGGGTTCGCCCTGGGAGGGGGGAGCCCTAGGCCTAGGGAGCCCCCGCCCTGGGGAGCCCCCGGGAGGGGAGCCCTAGGCTTAGGGTTCCCCCTGGGAGGGGGGAGCCCTAGGCCTAGGGAGCCCCCGCCCTGGGGAGCCCCCGGGAGGGGAGCCCTAGGCTTAGGGTTCCCCCTGGGAGGGGGGAGCCCTAGGCCTAGGGAGCCCCCGCCCTGGGGAGCCCCCGGGAGGGGAGCCCTAGGCTTAGGGTTCCCCCTGGGAGGGGGGAGCCCTAGGCCTAGGGAGCCCCCGCCCTGGGGAGCCCCCGGGAGGGGAGCCCTAGGCTTAGGGTTCCCCCTGGGAGGGGGGAGCCCTAGGCCTAGGGAGCCCCCGCCCTGGGGAGCCCTAGGCTTAGGGTTCCCCCTGGGAGGGGGGAGCCCTAGGCCTAGGGAGCCCCCGCCCTGGGGAGCCCTAGGCTTAGTGTTCGCCCTGGGAGGGGGGAGCCCTAGGCCTAGGGAGCCCCCGCCCTGGGGAGCCCTAGGCTTAGTGTTCGCCCTGGGAGGGGGGAGCCCTAGGCCTAGGGAGCCCCCGCCCTGGGGAGCCCTAGGCTTAGGGTTCGCCCTGGGAGGGGGGAGCCCTAGGCCTAGGGAGCCCCCGCCCTGGGGAGCCCTAGGCTTAGGGTTCGCCCTGGGAGGGGGGAGCCCTAGGCCTAGGGAGCCCCCGCCCAGGGGAGCCCTAGGCTTAGGGTTCGCCCTGGGAGGGGGGAGCCCTAGGCCTAGGGAGCCCCCGCCCTGGGGAGCCCTAGGCTTAGGGTTCGCCCTGGGAGGGGGGAGCCCTAGGCCTAGGGAGCCCCCGCCTTGGGGAGCCCTAGGCTTAGGGTTCGCCCTGGGAGGGGGGAGCCCTAGGCCTAGGGAGCCCCCGCCCTGGGGAGCCCTAGGCTTAGGGTTCGCCCTGGGAGGGGGGAGCCCTAGGCCTAGGGAGCCCCCGCCCTGGGGAGCCCTAGGCTTAGGGTTCGCCCTGGGAGGGGGGAGCCCTAGGCCTATGGAGCCCCCGCCCTGGGGAGCCCTAGGCTTAGGGTTCGCCCTGGGAGGGGGGAGCCCTAGGCCGAGGGAGCCCCCGCCCTGGGGAGCCCTAGGCTTAGGGTTCGCCCTGGGAGGGGGGAGCCCTAGGCCGAGGGAGCCCCCGCCCTGGGGAGCCCTAGGCTTAGGGTTCGCACTGGGAGGGGGGAGCCCTAGGCCGAGGGAGCCCCCGCCCTGGGGAGCCCTAGGCTTAGGGTTCGCCCTGGGAGGGGGGAGCCCTAGGCCGAGGGAGCCCCCGCCCTGGGGAGCCCTAGGCTTAGGGTTCGCCCTGGGAGGGGGGAGCCCTAGGCCTAGGGAGCCCCCGCCCTGGGAAGCCCTAGGCTTAGGGTTCGCCCTGGGAGGGGGGAGCCCTAGGCCTAGGGAGCCCCCGCCCTGGGGAGCCCTAGGCTTAGGGTTCGCCCTGGGAGGGGGGAGCCCTAGGCCTAGGGAGCCCCCGCCCTGGGGAGCCCTAGGCTTAGGGTTCGCCCTGGGAGGGGGGAGCCCTAGGCCTAGGGAGCCCCCGCCCTGGGGAGCCCTAGGCTTAGGGTTCGCCCTGGGAGGGGGGAGCCCTAGGCCTAGGGAGCCCCCGCCCAGGGGAGCCCTAGGCTTAGGGTTCGCCCTGGGAGGGGGGAGCCCTAGGCCTAGGGAGCCCCCGCCCTGGGGAGCCCTAGGCTTAGGGTTCGCCCTGGGAGGGGGGAGCCCTAGGCCTAGGGAGCCCCCGCCCTGGGGAGCCCTAGGCTTAGGGTTCGCCCTGGAGGGGGGAGCCCTAGGCCTAGGGAGCCCCCGCCCTGGGGAGCCCTAGGCTTAGGGTTCGCCCTGGGAGGGGGGAGCCCTAGGCCTAGGGAGCCCCCGCCCTGGGGAGCCCTAGGCTTAGGGTTCGCCCTGGGAGGGGGGAGCCCTAGGCCTAGGGAGCCCCCGCCCTGGGGAGCCCTAGGCTTAGGGTTCGCCCTGGGAGGGGGGAGCCCTAGGCCTAGGGAGCCCCCGCCCTGGGGAGCCCTAGGCTTAGGGTTCGCCCTGGGAGGGGGGAGCCCTAGGCCTAGGGAGCCCCCGCCCTGGGGAGCCCTAGGCTTAGGGTTCGCCCTGGGAGGGGGGAGCCCTAGGCCTAGGGAGCCCCCGGCCTGGGGAGCCCTAGGCTTAGGGTTCGCCCTGGGAGGGGGGAGCCCTAGGCCTAGGGAGCCCCCGGCCTGGGGAGCCCTAGGCTTAGGGTTCGCCCTGGGAGGGGGGAGCCCTAGGCCTAGGGAGCCCCCGCCCTGGGGAGCCCTAGGCTTAGGGTTCGCCCTGGGAGGGGGGAGCCCTAGGCCTAGGGAGCCCCCGCCCTGGGGAGCCCTAGGCTTAGGGTTCGCCCTGGGAGGGGGGAGCCCTAGGCCTAGGGAGCCCCCGCCCTGGGGAGCCCTAGGCTTAGGGTTCGCCCTGGGAGGGGGGAGCCCTAGGCCTAGGGAGCCCCCGCACTGGGGAGCCCTAGGCTTAGGGTTCGCCCTGGGAGGGGGGAGCCCTAGGCCTAGGGAGCCCCCGCCCTGGGGAGCCCTAGGCTTAGGGTTCGCCCTGGGAGGGGGGAGCCCTAGGCCTAGGGAGCCCCCGCCCTGGGGAGCCCTAGGCTTAGGGTTCGCCCTGGGAGGGGGGAGCCCTAGGCCTAGGGAGCCCCCGCCCTGGGGAGCCCTAGGCTTAGGGTTCGCCCTGGGAGGGGGGAGCCCTAGGCCTAGGGAGCCCCCGCCCTGGGGAGCCCTAGGCTTAGGGTTCGCCCTGGGAGGGGGGAGCCCTAGGCCTAGGGAGCCCCCGCCCTGGGGAGCCCTAGGCTTAGGGTTCGCCCTGGGAGGGGGGAGCCCTAGGCCTAGGGAGCCCCCGCCCAGGGGAGCCCTAGGCTTAGGGTTCGCCCTGGGAGGGGGGAGCCCTAGGCCTAGGGAGCCCCCGCCCTGGGGAGCCCTAGGCTTAGGGTTCGCCCTGGGAGGGGGGAGCCCTAGGCCTAGGGAGCCCCCGCCCTGGGGAGCCCTAGGCTTAGGGTTCGCCCTGGGAGGGGGGAGCCCTAGGCCTAGGGAGCCCCCGCCCTGGGGAGCCCTAGGCTTAGGGTTCGCCCTGGGAGGGGGGAGCCCTAGGCCTAGGGAGCCCCCGCCCTGGGGAGCCCTAGGCTTAGGGTTCGCCCTGGGAGGGGGGAGCCCTAGGCCTAGGGAGCCCCCGCCCTGGGGAGCCCTAGGCTTAGGGTTCGCCCTGGGAGGGGGGAGCCCTAGGCCTAGGGAGCCCCCGCCCTGGGGAGCCCTAGGCTTAGGGTTCGCCCTGGGAGGGGGGAGCCCTAGGCCTAGGGAGCCCCCGCCCTGGGGAGCCCTAGGCTTAGGGTTCCCCCTGGGAGGGGGGAGCCCTAGGCTTAGGGTTCCCCCTGGGAGGGGGGAGCCCTAGGCCTAGGGAGCCCCCGCCCTGGGGAGCCCTAGGCTTAGGGTTCCCCCTGGGAGGGGGGGGCCCTAGGCCTAGGGAGCCCCCGCCCTGGGGAGCCCTAGGCTTAGGGTTCCCCCTGGGAGGGGGGAGCCCTAGGCCTAGGGAGCCCCCGCCCTGGGGAGCCCTAGGCTTAGGGTTCGCCCTGGGAGGGGGGAGCCCTAGGCCTAGGGAGCCCCCGCCCTGGGGAGCCCTAGGCTTAGGGTTCCCCCTGGGAGCGGGGAGCCCTAGGCCTAGGGAGCCCCCGGCCTGGGGAGCCCTAGGCTTAGGGTTCCCCCTGGGAGGGGGGAGCCCTAGGCCTAGGGAGCCCCCGGCCTGGGGAGCCCTAGGCTTAGGGTTCCCCCTGGGAGGGGGGGAGCCCTAGGCCTAGGGAGCCCCCGGCCTGGGGAGCCCTAGGCTTAGGGTTCCCCCTGGGAGGGGGGGAGCCCTAGGCCTAGGGAGCCCCCGGCCTGGGGAGCCCTAGGCTTAGGGTTCCCCCTGGGAGGGGGGGAGCCCTAGGCCTAGGGAGCCCCCGGCCTGGGGAGCCCTAGGCTTAGGGTTCCCCCTGGGAGGGGGGGAGCCCTAGGCCTAGGGAGCCCCCGGCCTGGGGAGCCCTAGGCTTAGGGTTCCCCCTGGGAGGGGGGGAGCCCTAGGCCTAGGGAGCCCCCGGCCTGGGGAGCCCTAGGCTTAGGGTTCCCCCTGGGAGGGGGGGAGCCCTAGGCCTAGGGAGCCCCCGGCCTGGGGAGCCCTAGGCTTAGGGTTCCCCCTGGGAGGGGGGGAGCCCTAGGCCTAGGGAGCCCCCGGCCTGGGGAGCCCTAGGCTTAGGGTTCCCCCTGGGAGGGGGGGAGCCCTAGGCCTAGGGAGCCCCCGGCCTGGGGAGCCCTAGGCTTAGGGTTCCCCCTGGGAGGGGGGGAGCCCTAGGCCTAGGGAGCCCCCGGCCTGGGGAGCCCTAGGCTTAGGGTTCCCCCTGGGAGGGGGGGAGCCCTAGGCCTAGGGAGCCCCCGGCCTGGGGAGCCCTAGGCTTAGGGTTCCCCCTGGGAGGGGGGGAGCCCTAGGCCTAGGGAGCCCCCGGCCTGGGGAGCCCTAGGCTTAGGGTTCCCCCTGGGAGGGGGGGAGCCCTAGGCCTAGGGAGCCCCCGGCCTGGGGAGCCCTAGGCTTAGGGTTCCCCCTGGGAGGGGGGGAGCCCTAGGCCTAGGGAGCCCCCGGCCTGGGGAGCCCTAGGCTTAGGGTTCCCCCTGGGAGGGGGGGAGCCCTAGGCCTAGGGAGCCCCCGGCCTGGGGAGCCCTAGGCTTAGGGTTCCCCCTGGGAGGGGGGGAGCCCTAGGCCTAGGGAGCCCCCGGCCTGGGGAGCCCTAGGCTTAGGGTTCCCCCTGGGAGGGGGGGAGCCCTAGGCCTAGGGAGCCCCCGGCCTGGGGAGCCCTAGGCTTAGGGTTCCCCCTGGGAGGGGGGGAGCCCTAGGCCTAGGGAGCCCCCGGCCTGGGGAGCCCTAGGCTTAGGGTTCCCCCTGGGAGGGGGGGAGCCCTAGGCCTAGGGAGCCCCCGGCCTGGGGAGCCCTAGGCTTAGGGTTCCCCCTGGGAGGGGGGGAGCCCTAGGCCTAGGGAGCCCCCGGCCTGGGGAGCCCTAGGCTTAGGGTTCCCCCTGGGAGGGGGGGAGCCCTAGGCCTAGGGAGCCCCCGGCCTGGGGAGCCCTAGGCTTAGGGTTCCCCCTGGGAGGGGGGGAGCCCTAGGCCTAGGGAGCCCCCGGCCTGGGGAGCCCTAGGCTTAGGGTTCCCCCTGGGAGGGGGGGAGCCCTAGGCCTAGGGAGCCCCCGGCCTGGGGAGCCCTAGGCTTAGGGTTCCCCCTGGGAGGGGGGGAGCCCTAGGCCTAGGGAGCCCCCGGCCTGGGGAGCCCTAGGCTTAGGGTTCCCCCTGGGAGGGGGGGAGCCCTAGGCCTAGGGAGCCCCCGGCCTGGGGAGCCCTAGGCTTAGGGTTCCCCCTGGGAGGGGGGAGCCCTAGGCCTAGGGAGCCCCCGGCCTGGGGAGCCCTAGGCTTAGGGTTCCCCCTGGGAGGGGGGGAGCCCTAGGCCTAGGGAGCCCCCGGCCTGGGGAGCCCTAGGCTTAGGGTTCCCCCTGGGAGGGGGGGAGCCCTAGGCCTAGGGAGCCCCCGGCCTGGGGAGCCCTAGGCTTAGGGTTCCCCCTGGGAGGGGGGGAGCCCTAGGCCTAGGGAGCCCCCGGCCTGGGGAGCCCTAGGCTTAGGGTTCCCCCTGGGAGGGGGGGAGCCCTAGGCCTAGGGAGCCCCCGGCCTGGGGAGCCCTAGGCTTAGGGTTCCCCCTGGGAGGGGGGGAGCCCTAGGCCTAGGGAGCCCCCGCCCTGGGGAGCCCTAGGCTTAGGGTTCGCCCTGGGAGGGGGGAGCCCTAGGCCTAGGGAGCCCCCGCCCTGGGGAGCCCTAGGCTTAGGGTTCGCCCTGGGAGGGGGGAGCCCTAGCCCTAGGGAGCCCCCGCCCTGGGGAGCCCTAGGCTTAGGGTTCGCCCTGGGAGGGGGGAGCCCTTGGCCTAGGGAGCCCCCGCCCTGGGGAGCCCTAGGCTTAGGGTTCGCCCTGGGAGGGGGGAGCCCTAGGCCTAGGGAGCCCCCGCCCTGGGGAGCCCTAGGCTTAGGGTTCGCCCTGGGAGGGGGGAGCCCTAGGCCTAGGGAGCCCCCGCCCTGGGGAGCCCTAGGCTTAGGGTTCGCCCTGGGAGGGGGGAGCCCTAGGCCTAGGGAGCCCCCGCCCTGGGGAGCCCTAGGCTTAGGGTTCGCCCTGGGAGGGGGGAGCCCTAGGCCTAGGGAGCCCCCGCCCTGGGGAGCCCTAGGCTTAGGGTTCGCCCTGGGAGGGGGGAGCCCTAGGCCTAGGGAGCCCCCGCCCTGGGGAGCCCTAGGCTTAGGGTTCGCCCTGGGAGGGGGGAGCCCTAGGCCTAGGGAGCCCCCGCCCTGGGGAACCCTAGGCTTAGGGTTCGCCCTGGGAGGGGGGAGCCCTAGGCCTAGGGAGCCCCCGCCCTGGGGAGCCCTAGGCTTAGGGTTCGCCCTGGGAGGGGGGAGCCCTAGGCCTAGGGAGCCCCCGCCCTGGGGAGCCCTAGGCTTAGGGTTCGCCCTGGGAGGGGGGAGCCCTAGGCCTAGGGAGCCCCCGCCCTGGGGAGCCCTAGGCTTAGGGTTCGCCCTGGGAGGGGGGAGCCCTAGGCCTAGGGAGCCCCCGCCCTGGGGAGCCCTAGGCTTTGGGTTCGCCCTGGGAGGGGGGAGCCCTAGGCCTAGGGAGCCCCCGCCCTGGGGATCCCTAGGCTTAGGGTTCGCCCTGGGAGGGGGGAGCCCTAGGCCTAGGGAGCCCCCGCCCTGGGGAGCCCTAGGCTTAGGATTCGCCCTGGGAGGGGGGAGCCCTAGGCCTAGGGAGCCCCCGCCCTGGGGAGCCCTAGGCTTAGGGTTCGCCCTGGGAGGGGGGAGCCCTAGGCCTAGGGAGCCCCCCCCTGGGGAGCCCTAGGCTTAGGGTTCGCCCTGGGAGGGGGGAGCCCTAGGCCTAGGGAGCCCCCGCCCTGGGGAGCCCTAGGCTTAGGGTTCGCCCTGGGAGGGGGGAGCCCTAGGCCTAGGGAGCCCCCGCCCTGGGGAGCCCTAGGCTTAGGGTTCGCCCTGGGAGGGGGGAGCCCTAGGCCTAGGGAGCCCCCGCCCTGGGGAGCCCTAGGCTTAGGGTTCGCCCTGGGAGGGGGGAGCCCTAGGCCTAGGGAGCCCCCGCCCTGGGGAGCCCTAGGCTTAGGGTTCGCCCTGGGAGGGGGGAGCCCTAGGCCTAGGGAGCCCCCGCCCTGGGGAGCCCTAGGCTTAGGGTTCGCCCTGGGAGGGGGGAGCCCTAGGCCTAGGGAGCCCCCGCCCTGGGGAGCCCTAGGCTTAGGGTTCGCCCTGGGAGGGGGGAGCCCTAGGCCTAGGGAGCCCCCGCCCTGTGGAGCCCTAGGCTTAGGGTTCCCCCTGGGAGGGGGGAGCCCTAGGCTTAGGGTTCCCCCTGGGAGGGGGGAGCCCTAGGCCTAGGGAGCCCCCGCCCTGGGGAGCCCTAGGCTTAGGGTTCCCCCTGGGAGGGGGGGGCCCTAGGCCTAGGGAGCCCCCGCCCTGGGGAGCCCTAGGCTTAGGGTTCCCCCTGGGAGGGGGGAGCCCTAGGCCTAGGGAGCCCCCGCCCCGGGGAGCCCTAGGCTTAGGGTTCCCCCTGGGAGGGGGGAGCCCTTGGCCTAGGGAGCCCCCGGCCTGGGGAGCCCTAGGCTTAGGGTTCCCCCTGGGAGCGGGGAGCCCTAGGCCTAGGGAGCCCCCGGACTGGGGAGCCCTAGGCTTAGGGTTCCCCCTGGGAGGGGGGAGCCCTAGGCCTAGGGAGCCCCCGGCCTGGGGAGCCCTAGGCTTAGGGTTCCCCCTGGGAGGGGGGGAGCCCTAGGCCTAGGGAGCCCCCGGCCTGGGGAGCCCTAGGCTTAGGGTTCCCCCTGGGAGGGGGGGAGCCCTAGGCCTAGGGAGCCCCCGGCCTGGGGAGCCCTAGGCTTAGGGTTCCCCCTGGGAGGGGGGGAGCCCTAGGCCTAGGGAGCCCCCGGCCTGGGGAGCCCTAGGCTTAGGGTTCCCCCTGGGAGGGGGGGAGCCCTATGCCTAGGGAGCCCCCGGCCTGGGGAGCCCTAGGCTTAGGGTTCCCCCTGGGAGGGGGGGAGCCCTAGGCCCAGGGAGCCCCCGGCCTGGGGAGCCCTAGGCTTAGGGTTCCCCCTGGGAGGGGGGGAGCCCTAGGCCTAGGGAGCCCCCGGCCTGGGGAGCCCTAGGCTTAGGGTTCCCCCTGGGAGGGGGGGAGCCCTAGGCCTAGGGAGCCCCCGGCCTGGGGAGCCCTAGGCTTAGGGTTCCCCCTGGGAGGGGGGGAGCCCTAGGCCTAGGGAGCCCCCGGCCTGGGGAGCCCTAGGCTTAGGGTTCCCCCTGGGAGGGGGGGAGCCCTAGGCCTAGGGAGCCCCCGGCCTGGGGAGCCCTAGGCTTAGGGTTCCCCCTGGGAGGGGGGGAGCCCTAGGCCTAGGGAGCCCCCGGCCTGGGGAGCCCTAGGCTTAGGGTTCCCCCTGGGAGGGGGGGAGCCCTAGGCCTAGGGAGCCCCCGGCCTGGGGAGCCCCCGGGAGGGGAGCCCTAGGCTTAGGGTTCGCCCTGGGAGGGGGGAGCCCTAGGCCTAGGGAGCCCCCGCCCTGGGGAGCCCCCGGGAAGGGAGGCCTAGGCTTAGGGTTCGCCCTGGGAGGGGGGAGCCCTAGGCCTAGGGAGCCCCCGCCCTGGGGAGCCCCCGGGAGGGGAGCCCTAGGCTTAGGGTTCCCCCTGGGAGGGGGGAGCCCTAGGCCTAGGGAGCCCCCGCCCTGGGGAGCCCCCGGGAGGGGAGCCCTAGGCTTAGGGTTCCCCCTGGGAGGGGGGAGCCCTAGGCCTAGGGAGGCCCCGCCCTGGGGGGCCCCCGGGAGGGGAGCCCTAGGCTTAGGGTTCCCCCTGGGAGGGGGGAGCCCTAGGCCTAGGGAGCCCCCGCCCTGGGGGGCCCCCGGGAGGGGAGCCCTAGGCTTAGGGTTCCCCCTGGGAGGGGGGAGCCCTAGGCCTAGGGAGCCCCCGCCCTGGGGAGCCCCCGGGAGGGGAGCCCTAGGCTTAGGGTTCCCCCTGAGAGGGGGGAGCCCTAGGCCTAGGGAGCCCCCGCCCTGGGGAGCCCCCGGGAGGGGAGCCCTAGGCTTAGGGTTCCCCCTGGGAGGGGGGAGCCCTAGGCCTAGGGAGCCCCCGCCCTGGGGAGCCCCCGGGAGGGGAGCCCTAGGCTTAGGGTTCCCCCTGGGAGGGGGGAGGCCTAGGCCTAGGGAGCCCCCGCCCTGGGGAGCCCCCGGGAGGGGAGCCCTAGGCTTAGGGTTCCCCCTGGGAGGGGGGAGCCCTAGGCCTAGGGAGCCCCCGCCCTGGGGAGCCCCCGGGAGGGGAGCCCTAGGCTTAGGGTTCCCCCTGGGAGGGGGGAGCCCTAGGCCTAGGGAGCCCCCGCCCTGGGGAGCCCCCGGGAGGGGAGCCCTAGGCTTAGGGTTCCCCCTGGGAGGGGGGAGCCCTAGGCCTAGGGAGCCCCCGCCCTGGGGAGCCCCCGGGAGGGGAGCCCTAGGCTGAGGGTTCCCCCTGGGAGGGGGGAGCCCTAGGCCTAGGGAGCCCCCGCCCTGGGGAGCCCCCGGGAGGGGAGCCCTAGGCTGAGGGTTCCCCCTGGGAGGGGGGAGCCCTAGGCCTAGGGAGCCCCCGCCCTGGGGAGCCCCCGGGAGGGGAGCCCTAGGCTGAGGGTTCCCCCTGGGAGGGGGGAGCCCTAGGCCTAGGGAGCCCCCGCCCTGGGGAGCCCCCGGGAGGGGAGCCCTAGGCTGAGGGTTCCCCCTGGGAGGGGGGAGCCCTAGGCCTAGGGAGCCCCCGCCCTGGGGAGCCCCCGGGAGGGGAGCCCTAGGCTGAGGGTTCCCCCTGGGAGGGGGGAGCCCTAGGCCTAGGGAGCCCCCGCCCTGGGGAGCCCCCGGGAGGGGAGCCCTAGGCTTAGGGTTCCCCCTGGGAGGGGGGAGCCCTAGGCCTAGGGAGCCCCCGCCCTGGGGAGCCCCCGGGAGGGGAGCCCTAGGCTTAGGGTTCCCCCTGGGAGGGGGGAGCCCTAGGCCTAGGGAGCCCCCGCCCTGGGGAGCCCCCGGGAGGGGAGCCCTAGGCTTAGGGTTCCCCCTGGGAGGGGGGAGCCCTAGGCCTAGGGAGCCCCCGCCCTGGGGAGCCCCCGGGAAGGGAGCCCTAGGCTTAGGGTTCCCCCTGGGAGGGGGGAGCCCTAGGCCTAGGGAGCCCCCGCCCTGGGGAGCCCTAGGCTTAGTGTTCGCCCTGGGAGGGGGGAGCCCTAGGCCTAGGGAGCCCCCGCCCTGGGGAGCCCTAGGCTTAGGGTTCGCCCTGGGAGGGGGGAGCCCTAGGCCTAGGGAGCCCCCGCCCTGGGGAGCCCTAGGCTTAGGGTTCGCCCTGGGAGGGGGGAGCCCTAGGCCTAGGGAGCCCCCGCCCTGGGGAGCCCTAGGCTTAGGGTTCGCCCTGGGAGGGGGGAGCCCTAGGCCTAGGGAGCCCCCGCCCTGGGGAGCCCTAGGCTTAGGGTTCGCCCTGGGAGGGGGGAGCCCTAGGCCTAGGGAGCCCCCGCCCTGGGGAGCCCTAGGCTTAGGGTTCGCCCTGGGAGGGGGGAGCCCTAGGCCTAGGGAGCCCCCGCCCTGGGGAGCCCTAGGCTTAGGGTTCGCCCTGGGAGGGGGGAGCCCTAGGCCTAGGGAGCCCCCGCCCTGGGGAGCCCTAGGCTTAGGGTTCGCCCTGGGAGGGGGGAGCCCTAGGCCGAGGGAGCCCACGCCCTGGGGAGCCCTAGGCTTAGGGTTCGCCCTGGGAGGGGGGAGCCCTAGGCCGAGGGAGCCCCCGCCCTGGGGAGCCCTAGGCTTAGGGTTCGCCCTGGGAGGGGGGAGCCCTAGGCCGAGGGAGCCCCCGCCCTGGGGAGCCCTAGGCTTAGGGTTCGCCCTGGGAGGGGGGAGCCCTAGGCCGAGGGAGCCCCCGCCCTGGGGAGCCCTAGGCTTAGGGTTCGCCCTGGGAGGGGGGAGCCCTAGGCCGAGGGAGCCCCCGCCCTGGGGAGCCCTAGGCTTAGGGTTCGCCCTGGGAGGGGGGAGCCCTAGGCCGAGGGAGCCCCCGCCCTGGGGAGCCCTAGGCTTAGGGTTCGCCCTGGGAGGGGGGAGCCCTAGGCCGAGGGAGCCCCCGCCCTGGGGAGCCCTAGGCTTAGGGTTCGCCCTGGGAGGGGGGAGCCCTAGGCCGAGGGAGCCCCCGCCCTGGGGAGCCCTAGGCTTAGGGTTCGCCCTGGGAGGGGGGAGCCCTAGGCCGAGGGAGCCCCCGCCCTGGGGAGCCCTAGGCTTAGGGTTCGCCCTGGGAGGGGGGAGCCCTAGGCCGAGGGAGCCCCCGCCCTGGGGAGCCCTAGGCTTAGGGTTCGCCCTGGGAGGGGGGAGCCCTAGGCCGAGGGAGCCCCCGCCCTGGGGAGCCCTAGGCTTAGGGTTCGCCCTGGGAGGGGGGAGCCCTAGGCCGAGGGAGCCCCCGCCCTGGGGAGCCCTAGGCTTAGGGTTCGCCCTGGGAGGGGGGAGCCCTAGGCCTAGGGAGCCCCCGCCCTGGGGAGCCCTAGGCTTAGGGTTCGCCCTGGGAGGGGGGAGCCCTAGGCCTAGGGAGCCCCCGCCCTGGGGAGCCCTAGGCTTAGGGTTCGCCCTGGGAGGGGGGAGCCCTAGGCCTAGGGAGCCCCCGCCCTGGGGAGCCCTAGGCTTAGGGTTCGCCCTGGGAGGGGGGAGCCCTAGGCCTAGGGAGCCCCCGCCCTGGGGAGCCCTAGGCTTAGGGTTCGCCCTGGGAGGGGGGAGCCCTAGGCCTAGGGAGCCCCCGCCCTGGGGAGCCCTAGGCTTAGGGTTCGCCCTGGGAGGGGGGAGCCCTAGGCCTAGGGAGCCCCCGCCCTGGGGAGCCCTAGGCTTAGGGTTCGCCCTGGGAGGGGGGAGCCCTAGGCCTAGGGATCCCCCGCCCTGGGGAGCCCTAGGCTTAGGGTTCGCCCTGGGAGGGGGGAGCCCTAGGCCTAGGGAGCCCCCGCCCTGGGGAGCCCTAGGCTTAGGGTTTGCCCTGGGAGGGGGGAGCCCTAGGCCTAGGGAGCCCCCGCCCTGGGGAGCCCTAGGCTTAGGGTTCGCCCTGGGAGGGGGGAGCCCTAGGCCTAGGGAGCCCCCGCCCTGGGGAGCCCTAGGCTTAGGGTTCGCCCTGGGAGGGGGGAGCCCTAGGCCTAGGGAGCCCCCGCCCTGGGGAGCCCTAGGCTTAGGGTTCCCCCTGGGAGGGGGGAGCCCTAGGCTTAGGGTTCCCCCTGGGAGGGGGGAGCCCTAGGCCTAGGGAGCCCCCGCCCTGGGGAGCCCTAGGCTTAGGGTTCCCCCTGGGAGGGGGGGGCCCTAGGCCTAGGGAGCCCCCGCCCTGGGGAGCCCTAGGCTTAGGGTTCCCCCTGGGAGGGGGGAGCCCTAGGCCTAGGGAGCCCCCACCCTGGGGAGCCCTAGGCTTAGGGTTCGCCCTGGGAGGGGGGAGCTCTAGGCCTAGGGAGCCCCCGCCCTGGGGAGCCCTAGGCTTAGGGTTCCCCCTGGGAGGGGGGAGCCCTAGGCCTAGGGAGCCCCCGGCCTGGGGAGCCCTAGGCTTAGGGTTCCCCCTGGGAGCGGGGAGCCCTAGGCCTAGGGAGCCCCCGGCCTGGGGAGCCCTAGGCTTAGGGTTCCCCCTGGGAGGGGGGAGCCCTAGGCCTAGGGAGCCCCCGGCCTGGGGAGCCCTAGGCTTAGGGTTCCCCCTGGGAGGGGGGGAGCCCTAGGCCTAGGGAGCCCCCGGCCTGGGGAGCCCTAGGCTTAGGGTTCCCCCTGGGAGGGGGGGAGCCCTAGGCCTAGGGAGCCCCCGGCCTGGGGAGCCCTAGGCTTAGGGTTCCCCCTGGGAGGGGGGGAGCCCTAGGCCTAGGGAGCCTCCGGCCTGGGGAGCCCTAGGTTTAGGGTTCCCCCTGGGAGGGGGGGAGCCCTAGGCCTAGGGAGCCCCCGGCCTGGGGAGCCCAAGGCTTAGGGTTCCCCCTGGGAGGGGGGGAGCCCTAGGCCTAGGGAGCCCCCGGCCTGGGGAGCCCTAGGCTTAGGGTTCCCCCTGGGAGGGGGGGAGCCCTAGGCCTAGGGAGCCCCCGGCCTGGGGAGCCCTAGGCTTAGGGTTCCCCCTGGGAGGGGGGGAGCCCTAGGCCTAGGGAGCCCCCGGCCTGGGGAGCCCTAGGCTTAGGGTTCCCCCTGGGAGGGGGGGAGCCCTAGGCCTAGGGAGCCCCCGGCCTGGGGAGCCCTAGGCTTAGGGTTTCCCCTGGGAGGGGGGGAGCCCTAGGCCTAGGGAGCCCCCGGCCTGGGGAGCCCTAGGCTTAGGGTTCCCCCTGGGAGGGGGGGAGCCCTAGGCCTAGGGAGCCCCCGCCCTGGGGAGCCCTAGGCTTAGGGTTCGCCCTGGGAGGGGGGAGCCCTAGGCCTAGGGAGCCCCCGCCCTGGGGAGCCCTAGGCTTAGGGTTCGCCCTGGGAGGGGGGAGCCCTAGGCCTAGGGAGCCCCCGCCCTGGGGAGCCCTAGGCTTAGGGTTCGCCCTGGGAGGGGGGAGCCCTAGGCCTAGGGAGCCCCCGCCCTGGGGAGCCCTAGGCTTAGGGTTCGCCCTGGGAGCGGGGAGCCCTAGGCCTAGGGAGCCCCCGCCCTGGGGAGCCCTAGGCTTAGGGTTCGCCCTGGGAGGGGGGAGCCCTAGGCCTAGGGAGCCCCCGCCCTGGGGAGCCCTAGGCTTAGGGTTCGCCCTGGGAGGGGGAGCCCTAGGCCTAGGGAGCCCCCGCCCTGGGGAGCCCTAGGCTTAGGGTTCGCCCTGGGAGGGGGGAGCCCTAGGCCTAGGGAGCCCCCGCCCTGGGGAGCCCTAGGCTTAGGGTTCGCCCTGGGAGGGGGGAGCCCTAGGCCTAGGGAGCCCCCGCCCTGGGGAGCCCTAGGCTTAGGGTTCGCCCTGGGAGGGGGGAGCCCTAGGCCTAGGGAGCCCCCGCCCTGGGGAGCCCTAGGCTTAGGGTTCGCCCTGGGAGGGGGAACCCTAGGCCTAGGGAGCCCCCGTCCTGGGGAGCCCTAGGCTTAGGGTTCGCCCTGGGAGGGGGGAGCCCTAGGCCTAGGGAGCCCCCGCCCTGGGGAGCCCTAGGCTTAGGGTTCGCCCTGGGAGGGGGGAGCCCTAGGCCTAGGGAGCCCCCGCCCTGGGGAGCCCTAGGCTTAGGGTACGCCCTGGGAGGGGGGAGCCCTAGGCCTAGGGAGCCCCCGCCCTGGGGAGCCCTAGGCTTAGGGTTCGCCCTGGGAGGGGGGAGCCCTAGGCCTAGGGAGCCCCCGCCCTGGGGAGCCCTAGGCTTAGGGTTCGCCCTGGGAGGGGGGAGCCCTAGGCCTAGGGAGCCCCCGCCCTGGGGAGCCCTAGGCTTAGGGTTCGCCCTGGGAGGGGGGAGCCTTAGGCCTAGGGAGCCCCCGCCCTGGGGAGCCCTAGGCTTAGGGTTCGCCCTGGGAGGGGGGAGCCCTAGGCCTAGGGAGCCCCCGCCCTGGGGAGCCCTAGGCTTAGGGTTCGCCCTGGGAGGGGGGAGCCCTAGGCCTAGGGAGCCCCCGCCCTGGGGAGCCCTAGGCTTAGGGTTCGCCCTGGGAGGGGGGAGCCCTAGGCCTAGGGAGCCCCCGCCCTGGGGAGCCCTAGGCTTAGGGTTCGCCCTGGGAGTGGGGAGCCCTAGGCCTAGGGAGCCCCCGGCCTGGGGAGCCCTAGGCTTAGGGTTCCCCCTGGGAGGGGGGAGCCCTAGGCCTAGGGAGCCCCCGGCCTGGGGAGCCCTAGGCTTAGGGTTCCCCCTGGGAGGGGGGGAGCCCTAGGCCTAGGGAGCCCCCGGCCTGGGGAGCCCTAGGCTTAGGGTTCCCCCTGGGAGGGGGGGAGCCCTAGGCCTAGGGAGCCCCCGGCCTGGGGAGCCCTAGGCTTAGGGTTCCCCCTGGGAGGGGGGGAGCCCTAGGCCTAGGGAGCCCCCGGCCTGGGGAGCCCTAGGCTTAGGGTTCCCCCTGGGAGGGGGGGAGCCCTAGGCCTAGGGAGCCCCCGGCCTGGGGAGCCCTAGGCTTAGGGTTCCCCCTGGGAGGGGGGAGCCCTAGGCCTAGGGAGCCCCCGGCCTGGGGAGCCCTAGGCTTAGGGTTCCCCCTGGGAGGGGGGGAGCCCTAGGCCTAGGGAGCCCCCGGCCTGGGGAGCCCTAGGCTTAGGGTTCCCCCTGGGAGGGGGGAGCCCTAGGCCTAGGGAGCCCCCGGCCTGGGGAGCCCTAGGCTTAGGGTTCCCCCTGGGAGGGGGGGAGCCCTAGGCCTAGGGAGCCCCCGGCCTGGGGAGCCCTAGGCTTAGGGTTCCCCCTGGGAGGGGGGGAGCCCTAGGCCTAGGGAGCCCCCGGCCTGGGGAGCCCTAGGCTTAGGGTTCCCCCTGGGAGGGGGGGAGCCCTAGGCCTAGGGAGCCCCCGGCCTGGGGAGCCCTAGGCTTAGGGTTCCCCCTGGGAGGGGGGGAGCCCTAGGCCTAGGGAGCCCCCGGCCTGGGGAGCCCTAGGCTTAGGGTTCCCCCTGGGAGGGGGGAGCCCTAGGCCTAGGGAGCCCCCGGCCTGGGGAGCCCTAGGCTTAGGGTTCCCCCTGGGAGGGGGGAGCCCTAGGCCTAGGGAGCCCCGGCCTGGGGAGCCCTAGGCTTAGGGTTCCCCCTGGGAGGGGGGGAGCCCTAGGCCTAGGGAGCCCCCGGCCTGGGGAGCCTAGGCTTAGGGTTCCCCCTGGGAGGGGGGGAGCCCTAGGCCTAGGGAGCCCCCGGCCTGGGGAGCCCTAGGCTTAGGGTTCCCCCTGGGAGGGGGGGAGCCCTAGGCCTAGGGAGCCCCCGGCCTGGGGAGCCCTAGGCTTAGGGTTCCCCCTGGGAGAGGGGAGCCCTAGGCCTAGGGAGCCCCCGCCCTGGGGAGCCCTAGGCTTAGGGTTCCCCCTGGGAGGGGGGAGCCCTAGGCCTAGGGAGCCCCCGCCCTGGGGAGCCCTAGGCTTAGGGTTCCCCCTGGGAGGGGGGGAGCCCTAGGCCTAGGGAGCCCCCGCCCTGGGGAGCCCTAGGCTTAGGGTTCGCCCTGGGAGGGGGGAGCCCTAGGCCTAGGGAGCCCCCGCCCTGGGGAGCCCTAGGCTTAGGGTTCGCCCTGGGAGGGGGGAGCCCTAGGCCTAGGGAGCCCCCGCCCTGGGGAGCCCTAGGCTTAGGGTTCGCCCTGGGAGGGGGAGCCCTAGGCCTAGGGAGCCCCCGCCCTGGGGAGCCCTAGGCTTAGGGTTCGCCCTGGGAGGGGGGAGCCCTAGGCCTAGGGGAGCCCCCGCCCTGGGGAGCCCTAGGCTTAGGGTTCGCCCTGGGAGGGGGGAGCCCTAGGCCTAGGGAGCCCCCGCCCTGGGGAGCCCTAGGCTTAGGGTTCGCCCTGGGAGGGGGGAGCCCTAGGCCTAGGGAGCCCCCGCCTGGGGAGCCCTAGGCTTAGGGTTCGCCCTGGGAGGGGGGAGCCCTAGGCCTAGGGAGCCCCCGCCCTGGGGAGCCCTAAGCTTAGGGTTCGCCCTGGGGGGGGGGAGCCTAGGCCTAGGGAGCCCCCCGCCCTGGGGAGCCCTAGGCTTAGGGTTCGCCCTGGGGGGGGGGAGCCCTAGGCCTAGGGAGCCCCGCCCTGGGGAGCCCTAGGCTTAGGTTCGCCCTGGGGGGGGGGAGCCCTAGGCCTAGGGAGCCCCCGCCCTGGGGAGCCCTAGGCTTAGGGTTCGCCCTGGGAGGGGGGAGCCCTAGGCCTAGGGAGCCCCCGCCCTGGGGAGCCCTAGGCTTAGGGTTCGCCCTGGGAGGGGGGAGCCCTAGGCCTAGGGAGCCCCCGCCCTGGGGAGCCCTAGGCTTAGGGTTCGCCCTGGGAGGGGGGAGCCCTAGGCCTAGGGAGCCCCCGCCCTGGGGAGCCCTAGGCTTAGGGTTCGCCCTGGGAGGGGGAGCCCTAGGCCTAGGGAGCCCCCGCCCTGGGGAGCCCTAGGCTTAGGGTTCGCCCTGGGAGGGGGAGCCCTAGGCCTAGGGAGCCCCCGCCCTGGGAGCCCTAGGCTTAGGGTTCGCCCTGGGAGGGGGGAGCCCTAGGCCTAGGGAGCCCCCGCCCTGGGGAGCCCTAGGCTTAGGGTTCGCCCTGGGAGGGGGGAGCCCTAGGCCTAGGGAGCCCCGCCCTGGGGAGCCCTAGGCTTAGGGTTCGCCCTGGGAGGGGGAGCCCTAGGCCTAGGGAGCCCCCCGCCCTGGGGAGCCCTAGGCTTAGGGTTCGCCCTGGGAGGGGGGAGCCCTAGGCCTAGGGAGCCCCCGCCCTGGGGAGCCCTAGGCTTAGGGTTCGCCCTGGGAGGGGGGAGCCCTAGGCCTAGGGAGCCCCCGCCCTGGGGAGCCCTAGGCTTAGGGTTCGCCCTGGGAGGGGGGAGCCCTAGGCCTAGGGAGCCCCCGCCCTGGGGAGCCCTAGGCTTAGGGTTCCCCCTGGGAGGGGGGAGCCCTAGGCTTAGGGTTCCCCCTGGGAGGGGGGAGCCCTAGGCTTAGGGTTCCCCCTGGGAGGGGGGAGCCCTAGGCCTAGGGAGCCCCCGGCCTGGGGAGCCCTAGGCTTAAGGTTCCCCCTGGGAGGGGGGGAGCCCTAGTCCTAGGGAGCCCCCGGCCTGGGGAGCCCTAGGCCTAGGGTTCCCCCTGGGAGGGGGGGAGCCCTAGGCCTAGGGAGCCCCCGGCCTGGGGAGCCCTAGGCCTAGGGTTCCCCCTGGGAGGGGGGGAGCCCTAGGCCTAGGGAGCCCCCGGCCTGGGGAGCCCTAGGCCTAGGGTTCCCCCTGGGAGGGGGGAGCCCTAGGCCTAGGGAGCCCCCGGCCTGGGGAGCCCTAGGCCTAGGGTTCCCCTGGGAGGGGGGGAGCCCTAGGCCTAGGGAGCCCCCGGCCTGGGGAGCCCTAGGCCTAGGGTTCCCCCTGGGAGGGGGGGAGCCCTAGGCCTAGGGAGCCCCCGGCCTGGGGAGCCCTAGGCCTAGGGTTCCCCCTGGGAGGGGGGGAGCCCTAGGCCTAGGGAGCCCCCGGCCTGGGGAGCCCTAGGCCTAGGGTTCCCCCTGGGAGGGGGGGAGCCCTAGGCCTAGGGAGCCCCCGGCCTGGGGAGCCCTAGGCCTAGGGTTCCCCCTGGGAGGGGGGGAGCCCTAGGCCTAGGGAGCCCCCGGCCTGGGGAGCCCTAGGCCTAGGGTTCCCCTGGGAGGGGGGAGCCCTAGGCCTAGGGAGCCCCCGGCCTGGGGAGCCCTAGGCCTAGGGTTCCCCCTGGGAGGGGGGAGCCCTAGGCCTAGGGAGCCCCCGGCCTGGGGAGCCCTAGGCCTAGGGTTCCCCCTGGGAGGGGGGGAGCCCTAGGCCTAGGGAGCCCCCGGCCTGGGGAGCCCTAGGCCTAGGGTTCCCCCTGGGAGGGGGGGAGCCCTAGGCCTAGGGAGCCCCCGGCCTGGGGAGCCCTAGGCCTAGGGTTCCCCCTGGGAGGGGGGGAGCCCTAGGCCTAGGGAGCCCCCGGCCTGGGGAGCCCTAGGCCTAGGGTTCCCCCTGGGAGGGGGGAGCCCTAGGCCTAGGGAGCCCCCGGCCTGGGGAGCCCTAGGCCTAGGGTTCCCCCTGGGAGGGGGGGAGCCCTAGGCCTAGGGAGCCCCCGGCCTGGGGAGCCCTAGGCCTAGGGTTCCCCCTGGGAGGGGGGAGCCCTAGGCCTAGGGAGCCCCCGGCCTGGGGAGCCCTAGGCCTAGGGTTCCCCCTGGGAGGGGGGAGCCCTAGGCCTAGGGAGCCCCCGGCCTGGGGAGCCCTAGGCCTAGGGTTCCCCCTGGGAGGGGGGGAGCCCTAGGCCTAGGGAGCCCCCGGCCTGGGGAGCCCTAGGCCTAGGGTTCCCCCTGGGAGGGGGACGCCCTAGGCCTAGGGAGCCCCCGGGAGGGCAGCCCTAGGCTTAGGGTTCCCCCTGGGAGGGGGGAGCCCTAGGCCTAGGGAGCCCCCGGGAGGGGAGCCCTAGGCTTAGGGTTCCCCCTGGGAGGGGGGAGCCCTAGGCCTAGGGAGCCCCCGGGAGGGGAGCCCTAGGCTTAGGGTTCCCCCTGGGAGGGGGGAGCCCTAGGCCTAGGGAGCCCCAGCCCTGGGGAGCCCTAGGCTTAGGGTTCCCCCTGGGAGGGGGGAGCCCTAGGCCTAGGGAGCCCCCGGGAGGGGAGCCCTAGGCTTAGGGTTCCCCCTGGGAGGGGGGAGCCCTAGGCCTAGGGAGCCCCCGGGAGGGGAGCCCTAGGCTTAGGGTTCCCCCTGGGAGGGGGGAGCCCTAGGCCTAGGGAGCCCCAGCCCTGGGGAGCCCTAGGCTTAGGGTTCCCCCTGGGAGGGGGGAGCCCTAGACCTAGGGAGCCCCCGGGAGGGGAGCCCTAGGCTTAGGGTTCCCCCTGGGAGGGGGGAGCCCTAGGCCTAGGGAGCCCCAGCCCTGGGGAGCCCTAGGCTTAGGGTTCCCCCTGGGAGGGGGGATCCCTAGGCCTAGGGAGCCCCCGGGAGGGGAGCCCTAGGCTTAGGGTTCCCCCTGGGAGGGGGGAGCCCTAGGCCTAGGGAGCCCCAGCCCTGGGGAGCCCTAGGCTTAGGGTTCCCCCTGGGAGGGGGGAGCCATAGGCCTAGGGAGCCCCCGGGAGGGGAGCCCTAGGCTTAGGGTTCCCCCTGGGAGGGGGGAGCCCTAGGCCTAGGGAGCCCCAGCCCTGGGGAGCCCTAGGCTTAGGGTTCCCCCTGGGAGGGGGGAGCCCTAGGCCTAGGGAGCCCCCGGGAGGGGAGCCCTAGGCTTAGGGTTCCCCCTGGGAGGGGGGAGCCCTAGGCCTAGGGAGCCCCAGCCCTGGGGAGCCCTAGGCTTAGGTTTCCCACTGGGAGGGGGGAGCCCTAGGCCTAGGGAGCCCCCGGGAGGGGAGCCCTAGGCTTAGGGTTCCCCCAGGGAGGGGGGAGCCCTAGGCCTAGGGAGCCCCAGCCCTGGGGAGCCCTAGGCTTAGGGTTCCTCCTGGGAGGGGGGAGCCCTAGGCCTAGGGAGCCCCCGGGAGGGGAGCCCTAGGATTAGGGTTCCCCCTGGGAGGGGGGAGCCCTAGGCCTAGGGAGCCCCCGGGAGGGGAGCCCTAGGCTTAGGGTTCCCCCCTGGGAGGGGGGAGCCCTAGGCCGAGGGAGCCCCCGGGAGGGGAGCCCGAGGCTTAGGGTTCCCCCCTGGGAGGGGGGAGCCCTAGGCCGAGGGAGCCCCCAGCCCTGGGGAGCCCGAGGCTTAGGGTTCCCCCCTGGGAGGGGGGAGACCTAGGCCGAGGGAGCGCCCAGCCCTGGGGAGCCCGAGGCTTAGGGTTCCCCCCTGGGAGGGGGGAGCCCTAGGCCGAGGGAGCCCCCAGCCCTGGGGAGGCCGAGGCTTAGGGTTCCCCCCTGGGAGGGGGGAGCCCTAGGCCGAGGGAGCCCCCAGCCCTGGGGAGGCCGAGGCTTAGGGTTCCCCCCTGGGAGGGGGGAGCCCTAGGCCGAGGGAGCCCCCAGCCCTGGGGAGGCCGAGGCTTAGGGTTCCCCCCTGGGAGGGGGGAGCCCTAGGCCTAGGGAGCCCCCGGGAGGGAAGTACGAGGCTTAGGGTTCCCCCTGGGAGGGGGGAGCCCTAGGCCTAGGGAGCCCCCGGGAGGGGAGCCCTAGGCCTAGGGACCCCCCGGGAGGGGAGCCCTAGGCTTAGGGTTCCCCCTGCGAGAGGGGAGCCCTAGGCCTAGGGAGCCCCAGCCCTGGGGAGCCCTAGGCTTAGGGTTCCCCCTGGGAGGGGGGAGCCCTAGGCCTAGGGAGCCCCCGGGAGGGGAGCCCTAGGCTTAGGGTTCCCCCTGGGAGGGGGGAGCCCTAGGCCTAGGGAGCCCCCGGGAGGGGAGCCCTAGGCTTAGGGTTCCCCCTGGGAGGGGGGAGCCCTAGGCCTAGGGAGCCCCAGCCCTGGGGAGCCCTAGGCTTAGGGTTCCCCCTGGGAGGGGGGAGCCCTAGGCCTAGGGAGCCCCCGGGAGGGGAGCCCTAGGCTTAGGGTTCCCCCTGGGAGGGGGGAGCCCTAGGCCTAGGGAGCCCCCGGGAGGGGAGCCCTAGGCTTAGGGTTCCCCCTGGGAGGGGGGAGCCCTAGGCCTAGGGAGCCCCCGGGAGGGGAGCCCTAGGCTTAGGGTTCCCCCTGGGAGGGGGGAGCCCTAGGCCTAGGGAGCCCCAGCCCTGGGGAGCCCTAGGCTTAGGGTTCCCCCTGGGAGGGGGGAGCCCTAGGCCTAGGGAGCCCCCGGGAGGGGAGTCCTAGGCTTAGGGTTCCCCCTGGGAGGGGGGAGCCCTAGGCCTAGGGAGCCCCAGCCCTGGGGAGCCCTAGGCTTAGGGTTCCCCCTGGGAGGGGGGATCCCTAGGCCTAGGGAGCCCCCGGGAGGGGAGCCCTAGGCTTAGGGTTCCCCCTGGGAGGGGGGAGCCCTAGGCCTAGGGAGCCCCAGCCCTGGGGAGCCCTAGGCTTAGGGTTCCCCCTGGGAGGGGGGAGCCATAGGCCTAGGGAGCCCCCGGGAGGGGAGCCCTAGGCTTAGGGTTCCCCCTGGGAGGGGGGAGCCCTAGGCCTAGGGAGCCCCAGCCCTGGGGAGCCCTAGGCTTAGGGTTCCCCCTGGGAGGGGGGAGCCCTAGGCCTAGGGAGCCCCCGGGAGGGGAGCCCTAGGCTTAGGGTTCCCCCTGGGAGGGGGGAGCCCTAGGCCTAGGGAGCCCCAGCCCTGGGGAGCCCTAGGCTTAGGTTTCCCACTGGGAGGGGGGAGCCCTAGGCCTAGGGAGCCCCCGGGAGGGGAGCCCTAGGCTTAGGGTTCCCCCTGGGAGGGGGGAGCCCTAGGCCTAGGGAGCCCCAGCCCTGGGGAGCCCTAGGCTTAGGGTTCCTCCTGGGAGGGGGGAGCCCTAGGCCTAGGGAGCCCCCGGGAGGGGAGCCCTAGGATTAGGGTTCCCCCTGGGAGGGGGGAACCCTAGGCCTAGGGAGCCCCCGGGAGGGGAGCCCTAGGCTTAGGGTTCCCCCCTGGGAGGGGGGAGCCCTAGGCCGAGGGAGCCCCCGGGAGGGGAGCCCGAGGCTTAGGGTTCCCCCCTGGGAGGGGGGAGCCCTAGGCCGAGGGAGCCCCCAGCCCTGGGGAGCCCGAGGCTTAGGGTTCCCCCCTGGGAGGGGGGAGACCTAGGCCGAGGGAGCGCCCAGCCCTGGGGAGCCCGAGGCTTAGGGTTCCCCCCTGGGAGGGGGGAGCCCTAGGCCGAGGGAGCCCCCAGCCCTGGGGAGGCCGAGGCTTAGGGTTCCCCCCTGGGAGGGGGGAGCCCTAGGCCGAGGGAGCCCCCAGCCCTGGGGAGGCCGAGGCTTAGGGTTCCCCCCTGGGAGGGGGGAGCCCTAGGCCGAGGGAGCCCCCAGCCCTGGGGAGGCCGAGGCTTAGGGTTCCCCCCTGGGAGGGGGGAGCCCTAGGCCTAGGGAGCCCCCGGGAGGGAAGTACGAGGCTTAGGGTTCCCCCTGGGAGGGGGGAGCCCTAGGCCTAGGGAGCCCCCGGGAGGGGAGCCCTAGGCCTAGGGAC
Organism: Tenrec ecaudatus; assembly: GCF_050624435.1. Classification (NCBI taxonomy): domain Eukaryota; kingdom Metazoa; phylum Chordata; class Mammalia; order Afrosoricida; family Tenrecidae; genus Tenrec; species Tenrec ecaudatus. Next base: position 32,848 of record NW_027458209.1, read on the forward strand.
CCCCCGGGAGGGGAGCCCTAGGCTTAGGGTTCCCCCTGCGAGAGGGGAGCCCTAGGCCTAGGGAGCCCCAGCCCTGGGGAGCCCTAGGCTTAGGGTTCCCTCTGCGAGGGGGGAGCCCTAGGCCTAGGGAGCCCCAGCCCTGGGGAGCCCTAGGCTTAGGGTTCCACCTGCGAGGGGGGAGCCCTAGGCCTAGGGAGCCCCCGGGAGGGGAGCCCTAGGCTTAGGGTTCCCCCTGCGAGGGGGGAGCCCTAGGCCTAGGGAGCCCCCGGGAGGGGAGCCCTAGGCTTAGGGTTCCCCCTGCGAGGAGGGAGCCCTAGGCCTAGGGAGCCCCCGGGAGGGGAGCCCTAGGCTTAGGGTTCCCCCTGCGAGGGGGGAGCCATAGGCCTAGGGAGCCCCAGCCCTGGGGAGCCCTAGGCTTAGGGTTCCCCCTGCGAGGGCGGAGCCCTAGGCCTAGGGAGCCCCAGGCCTGGGGAGCCCTAGGCTTAGGGTTCCCCCTGCGAGGGGGGAGCCCTAGGCCTAGGGAGCCCCAGCCCTGGGGAGCCCTAGGCTTAGGGTTCCCCCTGCGAGGGGGGAGCCCTAGGCCTAGGGAGCCCCCGGGAGGGGAGCCCTAGGCTTAGGGTTCCCCCTGGGAGGGGGGAGCCCTAGGCCTAGGGAGCCCCCGGGAGGGGAGCCCTAGGCTTAGGGTTTCCCCTGGGAGGGGGGAGCCCTAGGCCTAGGGAGCCCCCGGGAGGGGAGCCCTAGGCTTAGGGTTCCCCCTGGGAGGGGGGAGCCCTAGGCCTAGGGAGCCCCCGGGAGGGGAGCCCTAGGCTTAGGGTTCCCCCTGGGAGGGGGGAGCCCTAGGCCTAGGGAGCCCCCGGGAGGGGAGCCCTAGGCTTAGGGTTCCCCCTGGGAGGGGGGAGCCCTAGGCCTAGGGAGCCCCCAGCCCTGGGGAGCCCGAGGCTTAGGGTTCCCCCCTGGGAGGGGGGAGCCCTAGGCCGAGGGAGCCCCCAGCCCTGGGGAGCCCGAGGCTTAGGGTTCCCCCCTGGGAGGGGGGAGCCCTAGGCCGAGGGAGCCCCCAGCCCTGGGGAGCCCGAGGTTTAGGGTTCCCCCCTGGGAGGGGGGAGCCCTAGGCCGAGGGAGCCCCCAGCCCTGGGGAGCCCGAGGCTTAGGGTTCCCCCCTGGGAGGGGGGAGCCCTAGGCCGAGGGAGCCCCCAGCCCTTGGGAGCCCGAGGCTTAGGGTTCCCCCCTGGGTGGGGGGAGCCCTAGGCCGAGGGAGCCCCCAGCCCTGGGGAGCCCGAGGCTTAGGGTTCCCCCCTGGGAGGGGGGAGCCCTAGGCCGAGGGAGCCCCCAGCCCTGGGGAGCCCGAGGCTTAGGGTTCCCCCCTGGGAGGGGGGAGCCCTAGGCCGAGGGAGCCCCCAGCCCTGGGGAGCCCGAGGCTTAGGGTTCCCCCCTGGGAGGGGGGAGCCCTAGGCCGAGGGAGCCCCCAGCCCTGGGGAGCCCGAGGCTTAGTGTTCCCCCCTGGGAGGGGGGAGCCCTAGGCCGAGGGAGCCCCCAGCCCTGGGGAGCCCGAGGCTTAGGGTTCCCCCCTGGGAGGGGGGAGCCCTAGGCCGAGGGAGCCCCCAGCCCTGGGGAGCCCGAGGCTTAGGGTTCCCCCCTTGGAGGGGGGAGCCCTAGGTCGAGGGAGCCCCCAGCCCTGGGGAGGCCGAGGCTTAGGGTTCCCCCCTGGGAGGGGGGAGCCCTAGGCCTAGGGAGCCCCCGGGAGGGAAGCCCGTGACTTAGGGTTCCCCCTGGGAGGGGGGAGCCCTAGGCCTAGGGAGCACCCGGGAGGGGAGCCCTAGGCCTAGGGAGCCCCCGGGAGGGGAGCCCTAGGCTTAGGGTTCCCCCTGCGAGGGGGGAGCCCTAGGCCTAGGGAGCCCCCGGGAGGGGAGCCCTAGGCCTAGGGAGCCCCCGGGAGGGGAGCCCTAGGCTTAGGGTTCCCCCTGCGAGGGGGGAGCCCTAGGCCTAGGGAGCCCCAGCCCTGGGGAGCCCTAGGCTTAGGGTTGACCCTGCGAGGGGGGAGCCCTAGGCCTAGGGAGCCCCAGCCCTGGGGAGCCCTAGGCTTAGGGTTCCACCTGCGAGGGGGGAGCCCTAGGACTAGGGAGGCCCCGGGAGGGGAGCCCTAGGCTTAGGGTTCCCCCTGCGAGGGGGGAGCCCTAGGCCTAGGGAGCCCCCGGGAGGGGAGCCCTAGGCTTAGGGTTCCCCCTGCGAGGAGGGAGCCCTAGGCCTAGGGAGCCCCCGGGAGGGGAGCCCTAGGCTTAGGGTTCCCCCTGCGAGGGGGGAGCCGTAGGCCTAGGGAGCCCCAGCCCTGGGGAGCCCTAGGCTTAGGGTTCCCCCTGCGACGGCGGAGCCCTAGGCCTAGGGAGCCCCAGGCCTGGGGAGCCCTAGGCTTAGGGTTCCCCCTGCGAGGGGGGAGCCCTAGGCCTAGGGAGTCCCAGCCCTGGGGAGCCCTAGGCTTAGGGTTCCCCCTGCGAGGGGGGAGCCCTAGGCCTAGGGAGCCCCCGGGAGGGGAGCCCTAGGCTTAGGTTTCCCCCTGGGAGGGGGGAGCCCTAGGCCTAGGGAGCCCCCGGGAGGGGAGCCCTAGGCTTAGGGTTTCCCCTGGGAGGGGGGAGCCCTAGGCCTAGGGAGCCCCCGGGAGGGGAGCCCTAGGCTTAGGGTTCCCCCTGGGAGGGGGGAGCCCTAGGCCTAGGGAGCCCCCGGGAGGGGAGCCCGAGGCTTAGGTTTCCCCCTGGGAGGGGGGAGCCCTAGGACTAGGGAGCCCCCGGGAGGGGAGCCCTAGGCTTAGGGTTCCCCCTGGGAGGGGGGAGCCCTAGGCCGAGGGAGCCCCCAGCCCTGGGAAGCCCGAGGTTTAGGGTTCCCCCCTGGGAGGGGGGAGCCGTAGGCCGAGGGAGCCCCCAGCCCTGGGGAGCCCGAGGCTTAGGGTTCCCCCCTGGGAGGGGGGAGCCCTAGGCCGAGGGAGCCCCCAGCCCTGGGGAGCCCGAGGCTTAGGGTTCCCCCCTGGGAGGGGGGAGCCCTAGGCCGAGGGAGCCCCCAGCCCTGGGGAGCCCGAGGCTTAGGGTTCCCCCCTGGGAGGGGGGAGCCCTAGGCCGAGGGAGCCCCCAGCCCTGGGGAGCCCGAGGCTTAGGGTTCCCCCCTGGGAGGGGGGAGCCCTAGGCCGAGGGAGCCCCCAGCCCTGGGGAGCCCGAGGCTTAGGGTTCCCCCCTGGGAGGGGGGAGCCCTAGGCCGAGGGAGCCCCCAGCCCTGGGGAGCCCGAGGCTTAGGGTTCCCCCCTGGGAGGGGGGAGCCCTAGGCCGAGGGAGCCCCCAGCCCTGGGGAGCCCGAGGCTTAGTGTTCCCCCCTGGGAGGGGGGAGCCCTAGGCCGAGGGAGCCCCCAGCCCTGGGGAGCCCGAGGCTTAGGGTTCCCCCCTGGGAGGGGGGAGCCCTAGGCCGAGGGAGCCCCCAGCCCTGGGGAGCCCGAGGCTTAGGGTTCCCCCCTGGGAGGGGGGAGCCCTAGGCCGAGGGAGCCCCCAGCCCCGGGGAGGCCGAGGCTTAGGGTTCCCCCCTGGGAGGGGGGAGCCCTAGGCCTAGGGAGCCCCCGGGAGGGAAGCCCGAGACTTAGGGGTCCCCCTGGGAGGGGGGAGCCCTAGGCCTAGGGAGCACCCGGGAGGGGAGCCCTAGGCCTAGGGAGCCCCCGGGAGGGGAGCCCTAGGCTTAGGGTTCCCCCTGCGAGGGGGGAGCCCTAGGCCTAGGGAGCCCCCGGGAGGGGAGCCCTAGGCCTAGGGAGCCCCCGGGAGGGGAGCCCTAGGCTTAGGGTTCCCCCTGCGAGGGGGGAGCCCTAGGCCTAGGGAGCCCCAGCCCTGGGGAGCCCTAGGCTTAGGGTTGACCCTGCGAGGGGGGAGCCCTAGGCCTAGGGAGCCCCAGCCCTGGGGAGCCCTAGGCTTAGGGTTCCACCTGCGAGGGGGGAACCCTAGGCCTAGGGAGGCCCCGGGAGGGGAGCCCTAGGCTTAGGGTTCCCCCTGCGAGGGGGGAGCCCTAGGCCTAGGGAGCCCCCGGGAGGGGAGCCCTAGGCTTAGGGTTCCCCTTGCGAGGAGGGAGCCCTAGGCCTAGGGAGCCCCCGGGAGGGGAGCCCTAGGCTTAGGGTTCCCCCTGCGAGGGGGGAGCCCTAGGCCTAGGGAGCCCCAGCCCTGGGGAGCCCTAGGCTTAGGGTTCCCCCTGCGAGGGGGGAGCCCTAGGCCTAGGGAACCCGGGCCCTGGGGAGCCCTAGGCTTAGGGTTCCCCCTGCGAGGGGGGAGCCCTAGGCCTAGGGAGCCCCAGCCCTGGGGAGCCCTAGGCTTAGGGTTCCCCCTGCGAGGGGGGAGCCCTAGGCCTAGGGAGCCCCAGCCCTGGGGAGCCCTAGGCTTAGGGTTCCCCCTGCGAGGGGGGAGCCCTAGGCCTAGGGAGCCCCCGGGAGAGGAGCCCTAGGCTTAGGGTTCCCCCTGGGAGGGGGGAGCCCTAGGCCTAGGGAGCCCCCGGGAGGGGAGCCCTAGGCTTAGGGTTCCCCCTGGGAGGGGGGAGCCCTAGGCCTAGGGAGCCCCCGGGAGGGGAGCCCTAGGCTTAGGGTTTCCCCTGGGAGGGGGGAGCCCTAGGCCTAGGGAGCCCCAGCCCTGGGGAGTCCTAGGCTTAGGGTTCCCCCTGGGAGGGGGAGCCCTAGGCCTAGGGAGCCCCCGGGAGGGGAGCCCTAGGCTTAGGGTTCCCCCTGGGAGGGGGGAGCCCTAGGCCTAGGGAGCCCCCGGGAGGGGAGCCCTAGGCTTAGGGTTCCCCCTGGGAGGGGGGAGCCCTAGGCCTAGGGAGCCCCCGGGAGGGGAGCACTAGGCTTAGGGTTCCCCCTGGGAGGGGGGAGGCCTAGGCCTAGGGAGCCCCCGGGAGGGGAGCCCTAGGCTTACGGTTCCCCCTGGGAGGGGGGAGCCCTAGGCCTAGGGAGCCCCCGGGAGGGGAGCCCTAGGCTTAGGGTTCCCCCTGGGAGGGGGGAGCCCTAGGCCTAGGGAGCCCCCGGGAGGGGAGCCCTAGGCTTAGGGTTCCCCCTGGGAGGGGGGAGCCCTAGGCCTAGGGAGCCCCCGGGAGGGGAGCCCTAGGCTTAGGGTTCCCCCTGGGAGGGGGGAGCCCTAGGCCTAGGGAGCCCCCGGGAGGGGAGCCCTAGGCCTAGGGAGCCCCCGGGAGGGGAGCCCTAGGCTTAGGGTTTCCCCTGCGAGGGGGGAGCCCTAGGCCGAGGGAGCCCCCAGCCCTGGGGAGCCCGAGGCTTAGTGTTCCCCCCTGGGAGGGGGGAGCCCTAGGCCGAGGGAGCCCCCAGCCCTGGGGAGCCCGAGGCTTAGGGTTCCCCCCTGGGAGGGGGGAGCCCTAGGCCGAGGGAGCCCCCAGCCCTGGGGAGCCCGAGGCTTAGGGTTCCCCCCTGGGAGGGGGGAGCCCTAGGCCGAGGGAGCCCCCAGCCCTGGGGAGGCCGAGGCTTAGGGTTCCCCCCTGGGAGGGGGGAGCCCTAGGCCTAGGGAGCCCCCGGGAGGGAAGCCCGAGACTTAGGGTTCCCCCTGGGAGGGGGGAGCCCTAGGCCTAGGGAGCACCCGGGAGGGGAGCCCTAGGCCTAGGGAGCCCCCGGGAGGGGAGCCCTAGGCTTAGGGTTCCCCCTGCGAGGGGGGAGCCCTAGGCCTAGGGAGCCCCCGGGAGGGGAGCCCTAGGCCTAGGGAGCCCCCGGGAGGGGAGCCCTAGGCTTAGGGTTCCCCCTGCGAGGGGGGAGCCCTAGGCCTAGGGAGCCCCAGCCCTGGGGAGCCCTAGGCTTAGGGTTGACCCTGCGAGGGGGGAGCCCTAGGCCTAGGGAGCCCCAGCCCTGGGGAGCCCTAAGCTTAGGGTTCCACCTGCGAGGGGGGAACCCTAGGCCTAGGGAGGCCCCGGGAGGGGAGCCCTAGGCTTAGGGTTCCCCCTGCGAGGGGGGAGCCCTAGGCCTAGGGAGCCCCCGGGAGGGGAGCCCTAGGCTTAGGGTTCCCCTTGCGAGGAGGGAGCCCTAGGCCTAGGGAGCCCCCGGGAGGGGAGCCCTAGGCTTAGGGTTCCCCCTGCGAGGGGGGAGCCCTAGGCCTAGGGAGCCCCAGCCCTGGGGAGCCCTAGGCTTAGGGTTCCCCCTGCGAGGGGGGAGCCCTAGGCCTAGGGAGCCCGGGCCCTGGGGAGCCCTAGGCTTAGGGTTCCCCCTGCGAGGGGGGAGCCCTAGGCCTAGGGAGCCCCAGCCCTGGGGAGCCCTAGGCTTAGGGTTCCCCCTGCGAGGGGGGAGCCCTAGGCCTAGGGAGCCCCAGCCCTGGGGAGCCCTAGGCTTAGGGTTCCCCCTGCGAGGGGGGAGCCCTAGGCCTAGGGAGCACCCGGGAGAGGAGCCCTAGGCTTAGGGTTCCCCCTGGGAGGGGGGAGCCCTAGGCCTAGGGAGCCCCCGGGAGGGGAGCCCTAGGCTTAGGGTTCCCCTGGGAGGGGGGAGCCCTAGGCCTAGGGAGCCCCCGGGAGGGGAGCCCTAGGCTTAGGGTTTCCCCTGGGAGGGGGGAGCCCTAGGCCTAGGGAGCCCCCGGGAGGGGAGCCCTAGGCTTAGGGTTTCCCCTGGGAGGGGGGAGCCCTAGGCCTAGGGAGCACCCGGGAGGGGAGCCCTAGGCTTAGGGTTCCCCCTGGGAGGGGGGAGCCCTAGGCCTAGGGAGCCCCCGGGAGGGGAGCCCTAGGCTTAGGGTTCCCCCTGGGAGGGGGGAGCCCTAGGCCTAGGGAGCCCCCGGGAGGGGAGCCCTAGGCTTAGGGTTCCCCCTGGGAGGGGGGAGCCCTAGGCCTAGGGAGCCCCAGCCCTGGGGAGTCCTAGGCTTAGGGTTCCCCCTGGGAGGGGGGAGCCCTAGGCCTAGGGAGCCCCCGGGAGGGGAGCCCTAGGCTTAGGGTTCCCCCTGGGAGGGGGGAGCCCTAGGCCCAGGGAGCCCCCGGGAGGGGAGCCCTAGGCTTAGTGTTCCCCCTGGGAGGGGGGAGCCCTAGGCCTAGGGAGCCCCCGGGAGGGGAGCACTAGGCTTAGGGTTCCCCCTGGGAGGGGGGAGCCCTAGGCCTAGGGAGCCCCCGGGAGGGGAGCCCTAGGCTTACGGTTCCCCCTGGGAGGGGGGAGCCCTAGGCCTAGGGAGCCCCCGGGAGGGGAGCCCTAGGCTTAGGGTTCCCCCTGGGAGGGGGGAGCCCTAGGCCTAGGGAGCCACCGGGAGGGGAGCCCTAGGCTTAGGGTTCCCCCTGGGAGGGGGGAGCCCTAGGCCTAGGGAGCCCCCGGGAGGGGAGCCCTAGGCTTAGGGTTCCCCCTGGGAGGGGGGAGCCCTAGGCCTAGGGAGCCCCCGGGAGGGGAGCCCTAGGCCTAGGGAGCCCCCGGGAGGGGAGCCCCAGGCTTAGGGTTTCCCCTGCGAGGGGGGAGCCCTAGGCCTAGGGAGCCCCCGGGAGGGGAGCCCCAGGCTTAGGGTTCCCCCTGCGAGGGGGGAGCCCTAGGCCTAGGGAGCCCCCGGGAGGGGAGCCCCAGGCTTAGGGTTCCCCCTGCGAGGGGGGAGCCCTAGGCCTAGGGAGCCCCCGGGAGGGGAGCCCCAGGCTTAGGGTTCCCCCTGCGAGGGGGGAGCCCTAGGCCTAGGGAGCCCCCGGGAGGGGAGCCCCAGGCTTAGGGTTCCCCCTGCGAGGGGGGAGCCCTAGGCCTAGGTAGCCCCCGGGAGGGGAGCCCCAGGCTTAGGGTTCCCCCTGCGAGGGGGGAGCCCTAGGCCTAGGGAGCCCCCGGGAGGGGAGCCCCAGGCTTAGGGTTCCCCCTGCGAGGGGGGAGCCCTAGGCCTAGGGAGCCCCCGGGAGGGGAGCCCCAGGCTTAGGGTTCCCCCTGCGAGGGGGGAGCCCTAGGCCTAGGGAGCCCCCGGGAGGGGAGCCCCAGGCTTAGGGTTCCCCCTGCGAGGGGGGAGCCCTAGGCCTAGGGAGCCCCCGGGAGGGGAGCCCCAGGCTTAGGGTTCCCCCTGCGAGGGGGGAGCCCTAGTCCTAGGGAGCCCCCGGGAGGGGAGCCCCAGGCTTAGGGTTCCCCCTGCGAGGGGGGAGCCCTAGGCCTAGGGAGCCCCCGGGAGGGGAGCCCCAGGCTTAGGGTTCCCCCTGCGAGGGGGGAGCCCTAGGCCTAGGGAGCCCCCGGGAGGGGAGCCCCAGGCTTAGGGTTCCCCCTGCGAGGGGGGAGCCCTAGGCCTAGGGAGCCCCCGGGAGGGGAGCCCCAGGCTTAGGGTTCCCCCTGCGAGGGGGGAGCCCTAGGCCTAGGGAGCCCCCGGGAGGGGAGCCCCAGGCTTAGGGTTCCCCCTGCGAGGGGGGAGCCCTAGGCCTAGGGAGCCCCCGGGAGGGGAGCCCTAGGCCTAGGGAGCCCCCGGGAGGGGAGCCCTAGGCTTAGGGTTCCCCCTGCGAGGGGGGAGCCCTAGGCCTAGGGAGCCCCCGGGAGGGGAGCCCTAGGCCTAGGGAGCCCCCGGGAGGGGAGCCCTAGGCTTAGGGTTCCCCCTGCGAGGGGGGAGACCTAGGCCTAGGGAGCCCCCGGGAGGGGAGCCCTAGGCTTAGGGTTCCCCCTGCGAGGGGGGAGCCCTAGGCCTAGGGAGCCCCCAGGAGGGGAGCCCTAGGCTTAGGGTTCCCCCTGCGAGGGGGGAATCCTAGGCCTAGGGAGCCCCCGGGAGGGGAGCCCTAGGCTTAGGGTTCCCCCTGCGAGGGGGGAGCCCTAGGCCTAGGGAGCCCCCGGGAGGGGAGCCCTAGGCTTAGGGTTCCCCCCTGGGAGGGGGGAGCCCTAGGCCGAGGGAGCCCCCGGGAGGGGAGCCCGAGGCTTAGGGTTCCCCCCTGGGAGGGGGGAGCCCTAGGCCGAGGGAGCCCCCAGCCCTGGGGAGCCCGAGGCTTAGGGTTCCCCCCTGGGAGGGGGGAGCCCTAGGCCGAGGGAGCGCCCAGCCCTGGGGAGCCCGAGGCTTAGGGTTCCCCCCTGGAAGGGGGGAGCCCTAGGCCGAGGGAGCCCCCAGCCCTGGGGAGGCCGAGGCTTAGGGTTCCCCCCTGGGAGGGGGGAGCCCTAGGCCGAGGGAGCCCCCAGCCCTGGGGAGGCCGAGGCTTAGGGTTCCCCCCGGGGAGGGGGGAGCCCTAGGCCGAGGGAGCCCCCAGGCCTGGGGAGGCCGAGGCTTAGGGTTCCCCCCTGGGAGGGGGGAGCCCTAGGCCTAGGGAGCCCCCGGGAGGGAAGCCCGAGGCTTAGGGTTCCCCCTGGGAGGGGGGAGCCCTAGGCCTAGGGAGCCCCCGGGAGGGGAGCCCTAGGCCTAGGGAGCCCCCGGGAGGGGAGCCCTAGGCTTAGGGTTCCCCCTGCGAGGGGGGAGCCCTAGGCCTAGGGAGCCCCCGGGAGGGGAGCCCTAGGCCTAGGGACCCCCCGGGAGGGGAGCCCTAGGCTTAGGGTTCCCCCTGCGAGGGGGGAGCCCTAGGCCTAGGGAGCCCCAGCCCTGGGGAGCCCTAGGCTTAGGGTTCCCCCTGCGAGGGGGGAGCCCTAGGCCTAGGGAGCCCCAGCCCTGGGGAGCCCTAGGCTTAGGGTTCCACCTGCGAGGGGGGAGCCCTAGGCCTAGGGAGCCCCCGGGAGGGGAGCCCTAGGCTTAGGGTTCCCCCTGCGAGGGGGGAGCCCTAGGCCTAGGGAGCCCCCGGGAGGGGAGCCCTAGGCTTAGGGTTCCCCCTGCGAGGAGGGAGCCCTAGGCCTAGGGAGCCCCCGGGAGGGGAGCCCTAGGCTTAGGGTTCCCCCTGCGAGGGGGGAGCCCTAGGCCTAGGGAGCCCCAGCCCTGGGGAGCCCTAGGCTTAGGGTTCCCCCTGCGAGGGCGGAGCCCTAGGTCTAGGGAGCCCCAGGCCTGGGGAGCCCTAGGCTTAGGGTTCCCCCTGCGAGGGGGGAGCCCTAGGCCTAGGGAGCCCCAGCCCTGGGGAGCCCTAGGCTTAGGGTTCCCCCTGCGAGGGGGGAGCCCTAGGCCTAGGGAGCCCCCGGGAGGGGAGCCCTAGGCTTAGTGTTCCCCCTGGGAGGGGGGAGCCCTAGGCCTAGGGAGCCCCCGGGAGGGGAGCCCTAGGCTTAGGGTTTCCCCTGGGAGGGGGGAGCCCTAGGCCTAGGGAGCCCCCGGGAGGGGAGCTCTAGGCTTAGGGTTCCCCCTGGGAGGGGGGAGCCCTAAGCCTAGGGAGCCCCCGGGAGGGGAGCCCGAGGCTTAGGTTTCCCCCTGGGAGGGGGGAGCCCTAGGCCTAGGGAGCCCCCGGGAGGGGAGCCCTAGGCTTAGGGTTCCCCCTGGGAGGGGGGAGCCCTAGGCCTAGGGAGACCCCAGCCCTGGGGAGCCCTAGGCTTAGGGTTCCCCCCTGGGAGGGGGGAGCCCTAGGCCGAGGGAGCCCCCAGCCCTGGGGAGCCCGAGGCTTAGGGTTCCCCCCTGGGAGGGGGGAGCCCTAGGCCGAGGGAGCCCCCAGCCCTGGGGAGCCCGAGGCTTAGGGTTCCCCCCTGGGAGGGGGGAGCCCTAGGCCGAGGGAGCCCCCAGCCCTGGGGAGCCCGAGGCTTAGGGTTCCCCCCTGGGAGGGGGGAGCCCTAGGCCGAGGGAGCCCCCAGCCCTGGGGAGCCCGAGGCTTAGGGTTCCCCCCTGGGAGGGGGGAGCCCTAGGCCGAGGGAGCCCCCAGCCCTGGGGAGCCCGAGGCTTAGGGTTCCCCCCTGGGAGGGGGGAGCCCTAGGCCGAGGGAGCCCCCAGCCCTGGGGAGCCCGAGGCTTAGGGTTCCCCCCTGGGAGGGGGGAGCCCTAGGCCGAGGGAGCCCCCAGCCCTGGGGAGCCCGAGGCTTAGTGTTCCCCCCTGGGAGGGGGGAGCCCTAGGCCGAGGGAGCCCCCAGCCCTGGGGAGCCCGAGGCTTAGGGTTCCCCCCTGGGAGGGGGGAGCCCTAGGCCGAGGGAGCCCCCAGCCCTGGGGAGCCCGAGGCTTAGGGTTCCCCCCTGGGAGGGGGGAGCCCTAGGCCGAGGGAGCCCCCGGGAGGGAAGCCCGAGACTTAGGGTTCCCCCTGGGAGGGGGGAGCCCTAGGCCTAGGGAGCACCCGGGAGGGGAGCCCTAGGCCTAGGGAGCCCCCGGGAGGGGAGCCCTAGGCTTAGGGTTCCCCCTGCGAGGGGGGAGCTCTAGGCCTAGGGAGCCCCCGGGAGGGGAGTCCTAGGCCTAGGGAGCCCCCGGGAGGGGAGCCCTAGGCTTAGGGTTCCCCCTGCGAGGGGGGAGCCCTAGGCCTAGGGAGCCCCAGCCCTGGGGAGCCCTAGGCTTAGGGTTGACCCTGCGAGGGGGGAGCCCTAGGCCTAGGGAGCCCCAGCCCTGGGGAGCCCTAGGCTTAGGGTTCCACCTGCGAGGGGGGAGCCCTAGGCCTAGGGAGGCCCCGGGAGGGGAGCCCTAGGCTTAGGGTTGCCCCTGCGAGGGGGGAGCCCTAGGCCTAGGGAGCCCCCGGGAGGGGAGCCCTAGGCTTAGGGTTCCCCTTGCGAGGAGGGAGCCCTAGGCCTAGGGAGCCCCCGGGAGGGGAGCCCTAGGCTTAGGGTTCCCCCTGCGAGGGGGGAGCCCTAGGCCTAGGGAGCCCCAGCCCTGGGGAGCCCTAGGCTTAGGGTTCCCCCTGCGAGGGGGGAGCCCTAGGCCTAGGGAGCCCGGGCCCTGGGGAGCCCTAGGCTTAGGGTTCCCCCTGCGAGGGGGGAGCCCTAGGCCTAGGGAGCCCCAGCCCTGGGGAGCCCTAGGCTTAGGGTTCCCCCTGCGAGGGGGGAGCCCTAGGCCTAGGGAGCCCCAGCCCTGGGGAGCCCTAGGCTTAGGGTTCCCCCTGCGAGGGGGGAGCCCTAGGCCTAGGGAGCCCCCGGGAGAGGAGCCCTAGGCTTAGGGTTCCCCCTGGGAGGGGGGAGCCATAGGCCTAGGGAGCCCCCGGGAGGGGAGCCCTAGGCTTAGGGTTCCCCCTGGGAGGGGGGAGCCCTAGGCCTAGGGAGCCCCCGGGAGGGGAGCCCTAGGCTTAGGGTTTCCCCTGGGAGGGGGGAGCCCTAGGCCTAGGGAGCCCCCGGGAGGGGAGCCCTAGGCTTAGGGTTTCCCCTGGGAGGGGGGAGCCCTAGGCCTAGGGAGCCCCCGGGAGGGGAGCCCTAGGCTTAGGGTTCCCCCTGGGAGGGGGGAGCCCTAGGCCTAGGGAGCCCCCGGGAGGGGAGCCCGAGGCTTAGGGTTCCCCCTGGGAGGGGGGAGCCCTAGGCCTAGGGAGCCCCCGGGAGGGGAGCCCGAGGCTTAGGTTTCCCCCTGGGAGGGGGGAGCCCTAGGCCTAGGGAGCCCCCGGGAGGGGTGCCCTAGGCTTAGGGTTCCCCCTGGGAGGGGGGAGCCCTAGGCCTAGGGAGCCCCCGGGAGGGGAGCCCTAGGCTTAGGGTTCCCCCTGGGAGGGGGGAGCCCTAGGCCTAGGGAGCCCCCGCCCTGGGGAGCCCTAGGCTTAGGGTTCCCCCTGGGAGGGGGGAGCCCTAGGCCTAGGGAGCCCCCGCCCTGGGGAGCCCTAGGCTTAGGGTTCCCCCTGGGAGGGGGGAGCCCTAGGCCTAGGGAGCCCCCGGGAGGGGAGCCCTAGGCTTAGGGTTCCCCCTGGGAGGGGGGAGCCCTAGGCCAAGGAGCCCCCGGGAGGGGAGCCCTAGGCTTAGGGTTCCCCCTGGGGGGGGGGGAGCCCTAGGCCTAGGGAGCCCCCGGGAGGGGAGCCCTAGGCTTAGGGCTTCCCCCTGGGAGGGGGGAGCCCTAGGCCTAGGGAGCCACCGCCCTGGGGAGCCCTAGGCTTAGGGCTTCCCCCTGGGAGGTGGGAGCCCTAGGCCTAGGGAGCCCCCGCCCTGGGGAGCCCTAGGCTTAGGGCTTCCCCCTGGGAGGGGGGAGCCCTAGGCCTAGGGAGCCCCCGCCCTGGGGAGCCCTAGGCTTAGGGCTTCCCCCTGGGAGGGGGGAGCCCTAGGCCTAGGGAGCCCCCGCCCTGGGGAGCCCTAGGCTTAGGGCTTCCCCCTGGGAGGGGGGAGCCCTAGGCCTAGGGAGCCCCCGCCCTGGGGAGCCCTAGGCTTAGGGCTTCCCCCTGGGAGGGGGGAGCCCTAGGCCTAGGGAGCCCCCGCCCTGGGGAGCCCTAGGCTTAGGGCTTCCCCCTGGGAGGGGGGAGCCCTAGGCCTAGGGAGCCCCCGCCCTGGGGAGCCCTAGGCTTAGGGCTTCCCCCTGGGAGGGGGGAGGCCTAGGCCTAGGGAGCCCCCGCCCTGGGGAGCCCTAGGCTTAGGGCTTCCCCCTGGGAGGGGGGAGCCCTAGGCCTAGGGAGCCCCCGCCCTGGGGAGCCCTAGGCTTAGGGCTTCCCCCTGGGAGGGGGGAGCCCTAGGCCTAGGGAGCCCCCGCCCTGGGGAGCCCTAGGCTTAGGGCTTCCCCCTGGGAGGGGGGAGCCCTAGGCCTAGGGAGCCCCCGCCCTGGGGAGCCCTAGGCTTAGGGCTTCCCCCTGGGAGGGGGGAGCCCTAGGCCTAGGGAGCCCCCGCCCTGGGGAGCCCTAGGCTTAGGGCTTCCCCCTGGGAGGGGGGAGCCCTAGGCCTAGGGAGCCCCCGCCCTGGGGAGCCCTAGGCTTAGGGCTTCCCCCTGGGAGGGGGGAGCCCTAGGCCTAGGGAGCCCCCGCCCTGGGGAGCCCTAGGCTTAGGGCTTCCCCCTGGGAGGGGGGAGCCCTAGGCCTAGGGAGCCCCCGCCCTGGGGAGCCCTAGGCTTAGGGCTTCCCCCTGGGAGGGGGGAGCCCTAGGCCTAGGGAGCCCCCGCCCTGGGGAGCCCTAGGCTTAGGGCTTCCCCCTGGGAGGGGGGAGCCCTAGGCCTAGGGAGCCCCCGCCCTGGGGAGCCCTAGGCTTAGGGCTTCCCCCTGGGAGGGGGGAGCCCTAGGCCTAGGGAGCCCCCGCCCTGGGGAGCCCTAGGCTTAGGGCTTCCCCCTGGGAGGGGGGAGCCCTAGGCCTAGGGAGCCCCCGCCCTGGGGAGCCCTAGGCTTAGGGCTTCCCCCTGGGAGGGGGGAGCCCTAGGCCTAGGGGGTTCCCCCTGGGAGGGGGGAGCCCTAGGCCTAGGGGGTTCCCCCTGGGAGGGGGGAGCCCTAGGCCTAGGGGGTTCCCCCTGGGAGGGGGGAGCCCTAGGCCTAGGGGGTTCCCCCTGGGAGGGGGGAGCCCTAGGCCTAGGGGGTTCCCCCTGGGAGGGGGGAGCCCTAGGCCTAGGGGGTTCCCCCTGGGAGGGGGGAGCCCTAGGCCTAGGGGGTTCCCCCTGGGAGGGGGGAGCCCTAGGCCTAGGGGGTTCCCCCTGGGAGGGGGGAGCCCTAGGCCTAGGGGGTTCCCCCTGGGAGGGGGGAGCCCTAGGCCTAGGGGGTTCCCCCTGGGAGGGGGGAGCCCTAGGCCTAGGGGGTTCCCCCTGGGAGGGGGGAGCCCTAGGCCTAGGGGGTTCCCCCTGGGAGGGGGGAGCCCTAGGCCTAGGGGGTTCCCCCTGGGAGGGGGGAGCCCTAGGCCTAGGGGGTTCCCCTGGGAGGGGGGAGCCCTAGGCCTAGGGGGTTCCCCCTGGGAGGGGGGAGCCCTAGGCCTAGGGGGTTCCCCCTGGGAGGGGGGAGCCCTAGGCCTAGGGGGTTCCCCCTGGGAGGGGGGAGCCCTAGGCCTAGGGGGTTCCCCCTGGGAGGGGGGAGCCCTAGGCCTAGGGGGTTCCCCCTGGGAGGGGGGAGCCCTAGGCCTAGGGGGTTCCCCCTGGGAGGGGGGAGCCCTAGGCCTAGGGGGTTCCCCCTGGGAGGGGGGAGCCCTAGGCCTAGGGGGTTCCCCCTGGGAGGGGGGAGCCCTAGGCCTAGGGGGTTCCCCCTGGGAGGGGGGAGCCCTAGGCCTAGGGGGTTCCCCCTGGGAGGGGGGAGCCCTAGGCCTAGGGGGTTCCCCCTGGGAGGGGGGAGCCCTAGGCCTAGGGGGTTCCCCCTGGGAGGGGGGAGCCCTAGGCCTAGGGGGTTCCCCCTGGGAGGGGGGAGCCCTAGGCCTAGGGGGAGCCCCCGCCCTGGGGAGCCCTAGGCCTAGGGTTCCCCCTGGCAGGGGGGAGCCCTAGGCCTAGGGAGCCCCCGCCCTGGGGAGCCCTAGGCCTAGGGCTTCCCCCTGGGAGGGGGGAGCCCTAGGCCTAGGGAGCCCCCGCCCTGGGGAGCCCTAGGCCTAGGGCTTCCCCCTGGGAGGGGGGAGCCCTAGGCCTAGGGAGCCCCCGCCCTGGGGAGCCCTAGGCCTAGGGCTTCCCCCTGGGAGGGGGGAGCCCTAGGCCTAGGGAGCCCCCGCCCTGGGGAGCCCTAGGCCTAGGGCTTCCCCCTGGGAGGGGGGAGCCCTAGGCCTAGGGAGCCCCCGCCCTGGGGAGCCCTAGGCCTAGGGCTTCCCCCTGGGAGGGGGGAGCCCTAGGCCTAGGGAGCCCCCGCCCTGGGGAGCCCTAGGCCTAGGGCTTCCCCCTGGGAGGGGGGAGCCCTAGGCCTAGGGAGCCCCCGCCCTGGGGAGCCCTAGGCCTAGGGCTTCCCCCTGGGAGGGGGGAGCCCTAGGCCTAGGGAGCCCCCGCCCTGGGGAGCCCTAGGCCTAGGGCTTCCCCCTGGGAGGGGGGAGCCCTAGGCCTAGGGAGCCCCCGCCCTGGGGAGCCCTAGGCCTAGGGCTTCCCCCTGGGAGGGGGGAGCCCTAGGCCTAGGGAGCCCCCGCCCTGGGGAGCCCTAGGCCTAGGGCTTCCCCCTGGGAGGGGGGAGCCCTAGGCCTAGGGAGCCCCCGCCCTGGGGAGCCCTAGGCCTAGGGCTTCCCCCTGGGAGGGGGGAGCCCTAGGCCTAGGGAGCCCCCGCCCTGGGGAGCCCTAGGCCTAGGGGGCTTCCCCCTGGGAGGGGGGAGCCCTAGGCCTAGGGAGCCCCCGCCCTGGGGAGCCCTAGGCCTAGGGCTTCCCCCTGGGAGGGGGGAGCCCTAGGCCTAGGGAGCCCCCGCCCTGGGGAGCCCTAGGCCTAGGGCTTCCCCCTGAGAGGGGGGAGCCCTAGGCCTAGGGAGCCCCCGCCCTGGGGAGCCCTAGGCCTAGGGCTTCCCCCTGGGAGGGGGGAGCCCTAGGCCTAGGGAGCCCCCGCCCTGGGGAGCCCTAGGCCTAGGGCTTCCCCCTGGGAGGGGGGAGCCCTAGGCCTAGGGAGCCCCCGCCCTGGGGAGCCCTAGGCCTAGGGCTTCCCCTGGGAGGGGGGAGCCCTAGGCGTAGGGAGCCCCCGCCCTGGGGAGCCCTAGGCCTAGGGCTTCCCCCTGGGAGGGGGGAGCCCTAGGCGTAGGGAGCCCCCGCCCTGGGGAGCCCTAGGCTTAGGGAGCCCCCGGGAGGGGAGCCCTAGGCTTAGGGCTTCCCCTCTGGGAGGGGGGAGCCCTAGGCCTAGGGAGCCCCCGGGAGGGGAGCCCTAGGCTTAGGGCTTCCCCTCTGGGAGGGGGGAGCCCTAGGCCTAGGGAGCCCCCGCCCTGGGGAGCCCTAGGCTTAGGGCTTCCCCTCTGGGAGGGGGGAGCCCTAGGCCTAGGGAGCCCCCGCCCTGGGGAGCCCTAGGCTTAGGGCTTCCCCTCTGGGAGGGGGGAGCCCTAGGCCTAGGGAGCCCCCGCCCTGGGGAGCCCTAGGCTTAGGGCTTCCCCTCTGGGAGGGGGGAGCCCTAGGCCTAGGGAGCCCCCGCCCTGGGGAGCCCTAGGCTTAGGGCTTCCCCTCTGGGAGGGGGGAGCCCTAGGCCTAGGGAGCCCCCGCCCTGGGGAGCCCTAGGCTTAGGGCTTCCCCTCTGGGAGGGGGGAGCCCTAGGCCTAGGGAGCCCCCGCCCTGGGGAGCCCTAGGCTTAGGGCTTCCCCTCTGGGAGGGGGGAGCCCTAGGCCTAGGGAGCCCCCGCCCTGGGGAGCCCTAGGCTTAGGGCTTCCCCTCTGGGAGGGGGGAGCCCTAGGCCTAGGGAGCCCCCGCCCTGGGGAGCCCTAGGCTTAGGGCTTCCCCTCTGGGAGGGGGGAGCCCTAGGCCTAGGGAGCCCCCGCCCTGGGGAGCCCTAGGCTTAGGGCTTCCCCTCTGGGAGGGGGGAGCCCTAGGCCTAGGGAGCCCCCGCCCTGGGGAGCCCTAGGCTTAGGGCTTCCCCTCTGGGAGGGGGGAGCCCTAGGCCTAGGGAGCCCCCGCCCTGGGGAGCCCTAGGCTTAGGGCTTCCCCTCTGGGAGGGGGGAGCCCTAGGCCTAGGGAGCCCCCGCCCTGGGGAGCCCTAGGCTTAGGGCTTCCCCTCTGGGAGGGGGGAGCCCTAGGCCTAGGGAGCCCCCGCCCTGGGGAGCCCTAGGCTTAGGGCTTCCCCTCTGGGAGGGGGGAGCCCTAGGCCTAGGGAGCCCCCGCCCTGGGGAGCCCTAGGCTTAGGGCTTCCCCTCTGGGAGGGGGGAGCCCTAGGCCTAGGGAGCCCCCGCCCTGGGGAGCCCTAGGCTTAGGGCTTCCCCTCTGGGAGGGGGGAGCCCTAGGCCTAGGGAGCCCCCGCCCTGGGGAGCCCTAGGCTTAGGGCTTCCCCTCTGGGAGGGGGGAGCCCTAGGCCTAGGGAGCCCCCGCCCTGGGGAGCCCTAGGCTTAGGGCTTCCCCTCTGGGAGGGGGGAGCCCTAGGCCTAGGGAGCCCCCGCCCTGGGGAGCCCTAGGCTTAGGGCTTCCCCTCTGGGAGGGGGGAGCCCTAGGCCTAGGGAGCCCCCGCCCTGGGGAGCCCTAGGCTTAGGGCTTCCCCTCTGGGAGGGGGGAGCCCTAGGCCTAGGGAGCCCCCGCCCTGGGGAGCCCTAGGCTTAGGGCTTCCCCTCTGGGAGGGGGGAGCCCTAGGCCTAGGGAGCCCCCGCCCTGGGGAGCCCTAGGCTTAGGGCTTCCCCTCTGGGAGGGGGGAGCCCTAGGCCTAGGGAGCCCCCGCCCTGGGGAGCCCTAGGCTTAGGGCTTCCCCTCTGGGAGGGGGGAGCCCTAGGCCTAGGGAGCCCCCGCCCTGGGGAGCCCTAGGCTTAGGGCTTCCCCTCTGGGAGGGGGGAGCCCTAGGCCTAGGGAGCCCCCGCCCTGGGGAGCCCTAGGCTTAGGGCTTCCCCTCTGGGAGGGGGGAGCCCTAGGCCTAGGGAGCCCCCGCCCTGGGGAGCCCTAGGCTTAGGGCTTCCCCTCTGGGAGGGGGGAGCCCTAGGCCTAGGGAGCCCCCGCCCTGGGGAGCCCTAGGCTTAGGGCTTCCCCTCTGGGAGGGGGGAGCCCTAGGCCTAGGGAGCCCCCGCCCTGGGGAGCCCTAGGCTTAGGGCTTCCCCTCTGGGAGGGGGGAGCCCTAGGCCTAGGGAGCCCCCGCCCTGGGGAGCCCTAGGCTTAGGGCTTCCCCTCTGGGAGGGGGGAGCCCTAGGCCTAGGGAGCCCCCGCCCTGGGGAGCCCTAGGCTTAGGGCTTCCCCTCTGGGAGGGGGGAGCCCTAGGCCTAGGGAGCCCCCGCCCTGGGGAGCCCTAGGCTTAGGGCTTCCCCTCTGGGAGGGGGGAGCCCTAGGCCTAGGGAGCCCCCGCCCTGGGGAGCCCTAGGCTTAGGGCTTCCCCTCTGGGAGGGGGGAGCCCTAGGCCTAGGGAGCCCCCGCCCTGGGGAGCCCTAGGCTTAGGGCTTCCCCTCTGGGAGGGGGGAGCCCTAGGCCTAGGGAGCCCCCGCCCTGGGGAGCCCTAGGCTTAGGGCTTCCCCTCTGGGAGGGGGGAGCCCTAGGCCTAGGGAGCCCCCGCCCTGGGGAGCCCTAGGCTTAGGGCTTCCCCTCTGGGAGGGGGGAGCCCTAGGCCTAGGGAGCCCCCGCCCTGGGGAGCCCTAGGCTTAGGGCTTCCCCTCTGGGAGGGGGGAGCCCTAGGCCTAGGGAGCCCCCGCCCTGGGGAGCCCTAGGCTTAGGGTTCCCCCTGGGAGGGGGGAGCCCTAGGCCTAGGGAGCCCCCGCCCTGGGGAGCCCTAGGCTTAGGGTTCCCCCCTGGGAGGGGGGAGCCCATGCCTAGGGAGCCCCCGCCCTGGGGAGCCCTAGGCTTAGGGTTCCCCCCTGGGAGGGGGGAGCCCTAGGCCTAGGGAGCCCCCGCCCTGGGGAGCCCTAGGCTTAGGGTTCCCCCCTGGGAGGGGGGAGCCCTAGGCCTAGGGAGCCCCCGCCCTGGGGAGCCCTAGGCTTGGGGTTCCCCCCTGGGAGGGGGGAGCCCTAGGCCTAGGGAGCCCCCGCCCTGGGGAGCCCTAGGCTTGGGGTTCCCCCCTGGGAGGGGGGAGCCCTAGGCCTAGGGAGCCCCAGCCCTGGGGAGCCCTAGGCTTAGGGTTCCCCCCTGGGAGGGGGGAGCCCTAGGCCTAGGGAGCCCCAGCCCTGGGGAGCCCTAGGCTTAGGGTTCCCCCCTGGGAGGGGGGAGCCCTAGGCCTAGGGAGCCCCAGCCCTGGGGAGCCCTAGGCTTAGGGTTCCCCCCTGGGAGGGGGGAGCCCTAGGCCTAGGGAGCCCCAGCCCTGGGGAGCCCTAGGCTTAGGGTTCCCCCCTGGGAGGGGGGAGCCCTAGGCCTAGGGAGCCCCAGCCCTGGGGAGCCCTAGGCTTAGGGTTCCCCCCTGGGAGGGGGGAGCCCTAGGCCTAGGGAGCCCCAGCCCTGGGGAGCCCTAGGCTTAGGGTTCCCCCCTGGGAGGGGGGAGCCCTAGGCCTAGGGAGCCCCAGCCCTGGGGAGCCCTACGCTTAGGGTTCCCCCCTGGGAGGGGGGAGCCCTAGGCCTAGGGAGCCCCAGCCCTGGGGAGCCCTACGCTTAGGGTTCCCCCCTGGGAGGGGGGAGCCCTAGGCCTAGGGAGCCCCAGCCCTGGGGAGCCCTAGGCTTAGGGTTCCCCCCTGGGAGGGGGGAGCCCTAGGCCTAGGGAGCCCCAGCCCTGGGGAGCCCTAGGCTTAGGGTTCCCCCCTGGGAGGGGGGAGCCCTAGGCCTAGGGAGCCCCCGGGAGGGGAGCCCTAGGCTTAGGGTTCCCCCCTGGGAGGGGGGAGCCCTAGGCCTAGGGAGCCCCCGGGAGGGGAGCCCTAGGCTTAGGGTTCCCCCCTGGGAGGGGGGAGCCCTAGGCCTAGGGAGCCCCCGGGAGGGGAGCCCTAGGCTTAGGGTTCCCCCTGGGAGGGGGGAGCCCTAGGCCTAGGGAGCCCCAGCCCTGGGGAGCCCTAGGCTTAGGGTTCCCCCTGGGAGGGGGGAGCCCTAGGCCTAGGGAGCCCCAGCCCTGGGGAGCCCTAGGCTTAGGGTTCCCCCTGGGAGGGGGGAGCCCTAGGCCTAGGGAGCCCCAGCCCTGGGGAGCCCTAGGCTTAGGGTTCCCCCTGGGAGGGGGGAGCCCTAGGCCTAGGGAGCCCCCGGGAGGGGAGCCCTAGGCTTAGGGTTCCCCCTGGGAGGGGGGAGCCCTAGGCCTAGGGAGCCCCCGGGAGGGGAGCCCTAGGCTTAGGGTTCCCCCTGGGAGGGGGGAGCCCTAGGCCTAGGGAGCCCCAGCCCTGGGGAGCCCTAGGCTTAGGGCTTCCCCCTGGGAGGGGGGAGCCCTAGGCCTAGGGAGCCCCAGCCCTGGGGAGCCCTAGGCTTAGGGCCTCCCCCTGGGAGGGGGGAGCCCTAGGCCTAGGGAGCCCCAGCCCTGGGGAGCCCTAGGCTTAGGGCCTCCCCCTGGGAGGGGGGAGCCCTAGGCCTAGGGAGCCCCAGCCCTGGGGAGCCCTAGGCTTAGGGCCTCCCCCTGGGAGGGGGGAGCCCTAGGCCTAGGGAGCCCCAGCCCTGGGGAGCCCTAGGCTTAGGGCCTCCCCCTGGGAGGGGGGAGCCCTAGGCCTAGGGAGCCCCAGCCCTGGGGAGCCCTAGGCTTAGGGCTTCCCCCTGGGAGCGGGGAGCCCTAGGCCTAGGGAGCCCCAGCCCTGGGGAGCCCTAGGCTTAGGGCTTCCCCCTGGGAGGGGGGAGCACTAGGCCTAGGGAGCCCCAGCCCTGGGGAGCCCTAGGCTTAGGGCTTCCCCCTGGGAGGGGGGAGCCCTAGGCCTAGGGAGCCCCAGCCCTGGGGAGCCCTAGGCTTAGGGCTTCCCCCTGGGAGGGGGGAGCCCTAGGCCTAGGGAGCCCCAGCCCTGGGGAGCCCTAGGCTTAGGGCTTCCCCCTGGGAGGGGGGAGCCCTAGGCCTAGGGAGCCCCAGCCCTGGGGAGAGCTAGGCTTAGGGCTTCCCCCTGGGAGGGGGGAGCCCTAGGCCTAGGGAGCCCCAGCCCTGGGGAGCCCTAGGCTTAGGGCTTCCCCCTGGGAGGGGGGAGGCCTAGGCCTAGGGAGCCCCAGCCCTGGGGAGCCCTAGGCTTAGGGCTTCCCCCTGGGAGGGGGGAGCCCTAGGCCTAGGGTTCCCCCTGGGAGGGGAGAGCCCTAGGCCTAGGGAGCCCCAGCCCTGGGGAGCCCTAGGATTAGGGTTCCCCCTGGGAGGGGGGAGCCCTAGGCCTAGGGAGCCCCAGCCCTGGGGAGCCCTAGGCTTAGGGTTCCCCCTGGGAGGGGGGAGCCCTAGGCCTAGGGAGCCCCAGCCCTGGGGAGCCCTAGGTTTAGGGTTCCCCCTGGGAGGGGGGAGCCCTAGGCCTAGGGAGCCCCAGCCCTGGGGAGCCCTAGGCTTAGGGTTCCCCCTGGGAGGGGGGAGCCCTAGGCCTAGGGAGCCCCAGCCCTGGGGAGCCCTAGGCTTAGGGTTCCCCCTGGGAGGGGGGAGCCCTAGGCCTAGGGAGCCCCAGCCCTGGGGAGCCCTAGGCTTAGGGTTCCCCCTGGGAGGGGGGAGCCCTAGGCCTAGGGAGCCCCAGCCCTGGGGAGCCCTAGGCTTAGGGTTCCCCCTGGGAGGGGGGAGCCCTAGGCCTAGGGAGCCCCAGCCCTGGGGAGCCCTAGGCATAGGGTTCCCCCTGGGAGGGGGGAGCCCTAGGCCTAGGGAGCCCCAGCCCTGGGGAGCCCTAGGCCTAGGGTTCCCCCTGGGAGGGGGGAGCCCTCGGCCTAGGGAGCCCCAGCCCTGGGGAGCCCTAGGCCTAGGGTTCCCCCTGGGAGGGGGGAGCCCTAGGCCTAGGGAGCCCCAGCCCTGGGGAGCCCTAGGCCTAGGGTTCCCCCTGGGAGGGGGGAGCCCTAGGCCTAGGGAGCCCCAGCCCTGGGGAGCCCTAGGCCTAGGGTTCCCCCTGGGAGGGGGGAGCCCTAGGCCTAGGGAGCCCCAGCCCTGGGGAGCCCTAGGCCTAGGGTTCCCCCTGGGAGGGGGGAGCCCTAGGCCTAGGGAGCCCCCGGGAGGGGAGCCCTAGGCCTAGGGTTCCCCCTGGGAGGGGGGAGCCCTAGGCCTAGGGAGCCCCCGGGAGGGGAGCCCTAGGCCTAGGGTTCCCCCTGGGAGGGGGGAGCCCTAGGCCTAGGGAGCCCCAGCCCTGGGGAGCCCTAGGCCTAGGGCTTCCCCCTGGGAGGGGGGAGCCCTAGGCCTAGGGAGCCCCAGCCCTGGGGAGCCCTAGGCCTAGGGCTTCCCCCTGGGAGGGGGGAGCCCTAGGCCTAGGGAGCCCCAGCCCTGGGGAGCCCTAGGCCTAGGGCTTCCCCCTGGGAGGGGGGAGCCCTAGGCCTAGGGAGCCCCAGCCCTGGGGAGCCCTAGGCCTAGGGCTTCCCCCTGGGAGGGGGGAGCCCTAGGCCTAGGGAGCCCCAGCCCTGGGGAGCCCTAGGCTTAGGGCTTCCCCCTGGGAGGGGGGAGCCCTAGGCCTAGGGAGCCCCAGCCCTGGGGAGCCCTAGGCTTAGGGCTTCCCCCTGGGAGGGGGGAGCCCTAGGCCTAGGGAGCCCCAGCCCTGGGGAGCCCTAGGCTTAGGGCTTCCCCCTGGGAGGGGGGAGCCCTAGGCCTAGGGAGCCCCAGCCCTGGGGAGCCCTAGGCTTAGGGCTTCCCCCTGGGAGGGGGGAGCCCTAGGCCTAGGGAGCCCCAGCCCTGGGGAGCCCTAGGCTTAGGGCTTCCCCCTGGGAGGGGGGAGCCCTTGGCCTAGGGAGCCCCAGCCCTGGGGAGCCCTAGGCTTAGGGCTTCCCCCTGGGAGGGGGGAGCCCTAGGCCTAGGGAGCCCCAGCCCTGGGGAGCCCTAGGCTTAGGGCTTCCCCCTGGGAGGGGGGAGCCCTAGGCCTAGGGAGCCCCAGCCCTGGGGAGCCCTAGGCTTAGGGCTTCCCCCTGGGAGGGGGGAGCCCTAGGCCTAGGGAGCCCCAGCCCTGGGGAGCCCTAGGCTTAGGGCTTCCCCCTGGGAGGGGGGAGCCCTAGGCCTAGGGAGCCCCAGCCCTGGGGAGCCCTAGGCTTAGGGTTCCCCCTGGGAGGGGGGAGCCCTAGGCCGAGTGAGCCCCCGGGAGGGGAGCCCTAGGCTTAGGGTTCCCCCTGGGAGGGGGGCGCCCTAGGACTAGGGAGCCCCAGCCCTGGGGAGCCCTAGGCTTAGGGTTCCCCCTGGGAGGGGGGCGCCCTAGGCCTAGGGAGCCCCAGCCCTGGGGAGCCCTAGGCTTAGGGTTCCCCCTGGGAGGGGGGAGCCCTAGGCCTAGGGAGCCCCCGGGAGGGGAGCCCTAGGCTTAGGGTTCCCCCTGGGAGGGGGGAGCCCTAGGCCTAGGGAGCCCCCGGGAGGGGAGCCCTAGGCTTAGGGTTCCCCCTGGGAGGGGGGAGCCCTAGGCCTAGGGAGCCCCAGCCCTGGGGAGCCCTAGGCTTAGGGTTCCCCGTGGGAGGGGGGAGCCCTAGGCCTAGGGAGCCCCAGCCCTGGGGAGCCCTAGGCCTAGGGTTCCCCGTGGGAGGGGGGAGCCCTAGGCCTAGGGAGCCCCAGCCCTGGGGAGCCCTAGGCCTAGGGTTCCCCCTGGGAGGGGGGAGCCCTAGGCCTAGGGAGCCCCAGCCCTGGGGAGCCCTAGGCCTAGGGTTCCCCCTGGGAGGGGGGAGCCCTAGGCCTAGGGAGCCCCAGCCCTGGGGAGCCCTAGGCCTAGGGTTCCCCCTGGGAGGGGGGAGCCCTAGGCCTAGGGAGCCCCAGCCCTGGGGAGCCCTAGGCCTAGGGTTCCCCCTGGGAGGGGGGAGCCCTAGGCCTAGGGAGCCCCAGCCCTGGGGAGCCCTAGGCCTAGGGTTCCCCCTGGGAGGGGGGAGCCCTAGGCCTAGGGAGCCCCAGCCCTGGGGAGCCCTAGGCCTAGGGTTCCCCCTGGGAGGGGGGAGCCCTAGGCCTAGGGAGCCCCAGCCCTGGGGAGCCCTAGGCCTAGGGTTCCCCCTGGGAGGGGGGAGCCCTAGGCCTAGGGAGCCCCAGCCCTGGGGAGCCCTAGGCCTAGGGTTCCCCCTGGGAGGGGGGAGCCCTAGGCCTAGGGAGCCCCCGGGAGGGGAGCCCTAGGCCTAGGGTTCCCCCTGGGAGGGGGGAGACCTAGGCCTAGGGAGCCCCCGGGAGGGGAGCCCTAGGCCTAGGGTTCCCCCTGGGAGGGGGGAGCCCTAGGCCTAGGGAGCCCCAGCCCTGGGGAGCCCTAGGCCTAGGGCTTCCCCCTGGGAGGGGGGAGCCCTAGGCCTAGGGAGCCCCAGCCCTGGGGAGCCCTAGGCCCAGGGCTTCCCCCTGGGAGGGGGGAGCCCTAGGCCTAGGGAGCCCCAGCCCTGGGGAGCCCTAGGCCTAGGGCTTCCCCCTGGGAGGGGGGAGCCCTAGGCCTAGGGAGCCCCAGCCCTGGGGAGCCCTAGGCCTAGGGCTTCCCCCTGGAAGGGGGGAGCCCTAGGCCTAGGGAGCCCCAGCCCTGGGGAGCCCTAGGCTTAGGGCTTCCCCCTGGGAGGGGGGAGCCCTAGGCCTAGGGAGCCCCAGCCCTGGGGAGCCCTAGGCTTAGGGCTTCCCCCTGGGAGGGGGGAGCCCTAGGCCTAGGGAGCCCCAGCCCTGGGGAGCCCTAGGCTTAGGGCTTCCCCCTGGGAGGGGGGAGCCCTAGGCCTAGGGAGCCCCAGCCCTGGGGAGCCCTAGGCTTAGGGCTTCCCCCTGGGAGGGGGGAGCCCTAGGCCTAGGGAGCCCCAGCCCTGGGGAGCCCTAGGCTTAGGGCTTCCCCCTGGGAGGGGGGAGCCCTTGGCCTAGGGAGCCCCATCCCTGGGGAGCCCTAGGCTTAGGGCTTCCCCCTGGGAGGGGGGAGCCCTAGGCCTAGGGAGCCCCAGCCCTGGGGAGCCCTAGGCTTAGGGCTTCCCCCTGGGAGGGGGGAGCCCTAGGCCTAGGGAGCCCCAGCCCTGGGGAGCCCTAGGCTTAGGGCTTCCCCCTGGGAGGGGGGAGCCCTAGGCCTAGGGAGCCCCAGCCCTGGGGAGCCCTAGGCTTAGGGCTTCCCCCTGGGAGGGGGGAGCCCTAGGCCTAGGGAGTCCCAGCCCTGGGGAGCCCTAGGCTTAGGGTTCCACCTGGGAGGGGGGAGCCCTAGGCCTAGGGAGCCCCCGGGAGGGGAGCCCTAGGCTTAGGGTTCCCCCTGGGAGGGGGGCGCCCTAGGACTAGGGAGCCCCAGCCCTGGGGAGCCCTAGGCTTAGGGTTCCCCCTGGGAGGGGGGCGCCCTTATGCCTAGGGAGCCCCAGCCCTGGGGAGCCCTAGGCTTAGGGTTCCCCCTGGGAGGGGGGAGCCCTAGGCCTAGGGAGCCCCCGAGAGGGGAGCCCTAGGCTTAGGGTTCCCCCTGGGAGGGGGGAGCCCTAGGCCTAGGGAGCCCCAGCCCTGGGGAGCCCTAGGCTTAGGGTTCCCCCTGGGAGGGGGGAGCCCTAGGCCTAGGGAGCCCCAGCCCTGGGGAGCCCTAGGCTTAGGGTTCCCCCTGGGAGGGGGGAGCCCTAGGCCTAGGGAGCCCCAGCCCTGGGGAGCCCTAGGCCTAGGGTTCCCCCTGGGAGGGGGGAGCCCTAGGCCTAGGGAGCCCCAGCCCTGGGGAGCCCTAGGCCTAGGGTTCCCCCTGGGAGGGGGGAGCCCTAGGCCTAGGGAGCCCCAGCCCTGGGGAGCCCTAGGCCTAGGGTTCCCCCTGGGAGGGGGGAGCCCTAGGCCTACGGAGCCCCAGCCCTGGGGAGCCCTAGGCCTAGGGTTCCCCCTGGGAGGGGGGAGCCCTAGGCCTAGGGAGCCCCAGACCTGGGGAGCCCTAGGCCTAGGGTTCCCCCTGGGAGGGGGGAGCCCTAGGCCTAGGGAGCCCCAGCCCTGGGGAGCCCTAGGCCTAGGGTTCCCCCTGGGAGGGGGGAGCCCTAGGCCTAGGGAGCCCCCGGGAGGGGAGCCCTAGGCCTAGGGTTCCCCCTGGGAGGGGGGAGCTCTAGGCCTAGGGAGCCCCCGGGAGGGGAGCCCTAGGCCTAGGGTTCCCCCTGGGAGGGGGGAGCCCTAGGCCTAGGGAGCCCCCGGGAGGGGAGCCCTAGGCCTAGGGTTCCCCCTGGGAGGGGGGAGCCCTAGGCCTAGGGAGCCCCAGCCCTGGGGAGCCCTAGGCCTAGGGCTTCCCCCTGGGAGGGGGGAGCCCTAGGCCTAGGGAGCCCCAGCCCTGGGGAGCCCTAGGCCTAGGGCTTCCCCCTGGGAGGGGGGAGCCCTAGTCCTAGGGAGCCCCAGCCCTGGGGAGCCCTAGGCCTTGGGCTTCCCCCTGGGAGGGGGGAGCCCTAGGCCTAGGGAGCCCCAGCCCTGGGGAGCCCTAGGCTTAGGGCTTCCCCCTGGGAGGGGGGAGCCCTAGGCCTAGGGAGCCCCAGCCCTGGGGAGCCCTAGGCTTAGGGCTTCCCCCTGGGAGGGGGGAGCCCTAGGCCTAGGGAGCCCCAGCCCTGGGGAGCCCTAGGCTTAGGGCTTCCCCCTGGGAGGGGGAGCCCTAGGCCTAGGGAGCCCCAGCCCTGGGGAGCCCTAGGCTTAGGGCTTCCCCCTGGGAGGGGGGAGCCCTAGGCCTAGGGAGCCCCAGCCCTGGGGAGCCCTAGGCTTAGGTCTTCCCCCTGGGAAGGGGGAGCCCTAGGCCTAGGGAGCCCCAGCCCTGGGGAGCCCTAGGCTTAGGGCTTCCCCCTGGGAGGGGGGAGCCCTAGGCCTAGGGAGCCCCAGCCCTGGGGAGCCCTAGGCTTAGGGCTTCCCCCTGGGAGGGGGGAGCCCTAGGCCTAGGGAGCCCCAGCCCTGCGGAGCCCTAGGCTTAGGGCTTCCCCCTGGGAGGGGGGATCTCTAGGCCTAGGGAGCCCCAGCCCTGGGGTGCCCTAGGCTTAGGGCTTCCCCCTGGGAGGGGGGAGCCCTAGGCCTAGGGAGCCCCAGCCCTGGGGAGCCCTAGGCTTAGGGCTTCCCCCTGGGAGGGGGGAGCCCTAGGCCTAGGGAGCCCCAGCCCTGGGGAGCCCTAGGCTTAGGGCTTCCCCCTGGGAGGGGGGAGCCCTAGGCCTAGGGAGCCCCAGCCCTGGGGAGCCCTAGGCTTAGGGTTCCCCCTGGGAGGGGGGAGCCCTAGGCCTAGGGAGCCCCAACCCTGGGGAGCCCTAGGCTTAGGGTTCCCCCTGGGAGGGGGGAGCCCTAGGCCTAGGGAGCCCCAGCCCTGGGGAGCCCTAGGCTTAGGGTTCCCCCTGGGAGGGGGGCGCCCTAGGCCTAGGGAGCCCCAGCCCTGGGGAGCCCTAGGCTTAGGGTTCCCCCTGGGAGGGGGGAGCCCTAGGCCTAGGGAGCCCCCGGGAGGGGAGACCTAGGCTTAGGGTTCCCCCTGGGAGGGGGGAGCCCTAGGCCTAGGGAGCCCCCGGGAGGGGAGCCCTAGGCTTAGGGTTCCCCCTGGGAGGGGGGAGCCCTAGGCCTAGGGAGCCCCAGCCCTGGGGAGCCCTAGGCTTAGGGGTCCCCCTGGGAGGGGGGAGCCCTAGGCCTAGGGAGCCCCCGGGAGGGGAGCCCTAGGCTTAGGGTTCCCCCTGGGAGGGGGGAGCCCTAGGCCTAGGGAGCCCCAGCCCTTGGGAGCCCTAGGCTTAGGGTTCCCCCTGGGAGGGGGGAGCCCTAGGCCTAGGGAGCCCCCGGGAGGGGAGCCCTAGGCTTAGGGTTCCCCCTGGGAGGGGGGAGCCCTAGGCCTAGGGAGCCCCCGGGAGGGGAGCCCTAGGCTTAGGGTTCCCCCTGGGAGGGGGGAGCCCTAGACCTAGGGAGCCCCCGGGAGGGGAGCCCTAGGCTTAGGGTTCCCCCTGGGAGGGGGGAGCCCTAGGCCTAGGGAGCCCCCGGGAGGGGAGCCCTAGGCTTAGGGTTCCCCCTGGGAGGGGGGAGCCCTAGGCCTAGGGAGCCCCAGCCCTGGGGAGCCCTAGGCTTAGGGTTCCCCCCTGGGAGGGGGGAGCCCTTGGCCTAGGGAGCCCCAGCCCTGGGGAGCCCTAGGCTTAGGGTTCCCCCCTGGGAGGGGGGAGCCCTAGGCCTAGGGAGCCCCAGCCCTGGGGAGCCCTAGGCTTAGGGTTCCCCCCTGGGAGCGGGGAGCCCTAGGCCTAGGGAGCCCCAGCCCTGGGGAGCCCTAGGCTTAGGGTTCCCCCCTGGGAGGGGGGAGCCCTAGGCCTAGGGAGCCCCAGCCCTGGGGAGCCCTAGGCTTAGGGTTCCCCCCTGGGAGGGGGGAGCCCTAGGCCTAGGGAGCCCCAGCCCTGGGGAGCCCTAGGCTTAGGGTTCCCCCCTGGGAGGGGGGAGCCCTAGGCCTAGGGAGCCCCAGCCCTGGGGAGCCCTAGGCTTAGGGTTCCCCCCTGGGAGGGGGGAGCCCTAGGCCTAGGGAGCCCCAGCCCTGGGGAGCCCTAGGCTTAGGGTTCCCCCCTGGGAGGGGGGAGCCCTAGGCCTAGGGAGCCCCAGCCCTGGGGAGCCCTAGGCTTAGGGTTCCCCCCTGGGAGGGGGGAGCCCTAGGCCTAGGGAGCCCCAGCCCTGGGGAGCCCTAGGCTTAGGGCTCCCCCCTGGGAGGGGGGAGCCCTAGGCCTAGGGAGCCCCAGCCCTGGGGAGCCCTAGGCTTAGGGTTCCCCCCTGGGAGGGGGGAGCCCTAGGCCTAGGGAGCCCCAGCCCTGGGGAGCCCTAGGCTTAGGGTTCCCCCCTGGGAGGGGGGAGCCCTAGGCCTAGGGAGCCCCAGCCCTGGGGAGCCCTAGGCTTAAAGTTCCCCCCTGGGAGGGGGGAGCCCTAGGCCTAGGGAGCCCCAGCCCTGGGGAGTCCTAGGCTTAGGGTTCCCCCCTGGGAGGGGGGAGCCCTAGGCCTAGGGAGCCCCAGCCCTGGGGAGCCCTAGGCTTAGGGTTCCCCCCTGGGAGGGGGGAGCCCTAGGCCTAGGGAGCCCCAGCCCTGGGGAGCCCTAGGCCTAGGGAGCCCCAGCCCTGGGGAGCCCCAGGCTTAGGGTTCCCCCTGGGAGGGGGGAGCCCTAGGCCTAGGGAGCCCCAGCCCTGGGGAGCCCTAGGCTTAGGGTTCCCCCTGGGAGGGGGGAGCCCTAGGCCTAGGGAGCCCCAGCCCTGGGGAGCCCTAGGCTTAGGGTTCCCCCTGGGAGGGGGGAGCCCTAGGCCTAGGGAGCCCCCGGGAGGGGAGCCCTAGGCTTAGGGTTCCCCCTGGGAGGGGGGAGCCCTAGGCCTAGGGAGCCCCCGGGAGGGGAGCCCTAGGCTTAGGGTTCCCCCTGGGAGGGGGGAGCCCTAGGCCTAGGGAGCCCCCGGGAGGGGAGCCCTAGGCTTAGGGTTCCCCCTGGGAGGGGGGAGCCCTAGGCCTAGGGAGCCCCAGCCCTGGGGAGCCCTAGGCTTAGGGTTCCCCCTGGGAGGAGGGAGCCCTAGGCCTAGGGAGCCCCAGCCCTGGGGAGCCCTAGGCTTAGGGTTCCCCCTGGGAGGGGGGAGCCCTAGGCCTAGGGAGCCCCAGCCCTGGGGAGCCCTAGGCTAAGGGTTCCCCCTGGGAGGGGGGAGCCCTAGGCCTAGGGAGCCCCAGCCCTGGGGAGCCCTAGGCTTAGGGTTCCCCCTGGGAGGGGGGAGCCCTAGGCCTAGGGAGCCCCCGGGAGGGGAGCCCTAGGCTTAGGGTTCCCCCTGGGAGGGGGGAGCCCTAGGCCTAGGGAGCCCCCGGGAGGGGAGCCCTAGGCTTAGGGTTCCCCCTGGGAGGGGGGAGCCCTAGGCCTAGGGAGCCCCCGCCCTGGGGAGCCCTAGGCTTAGGGTTCCCCCTGGGAGGGGGGAGCCCTAGGCCTAGGGAGCCCCAGCCCTGGGGAGCCCTAGGCTTAGGGCTTCCCCCTGGGAGGGGGGAGCCCTAGGCCTAGGGAGCCCCAGCCCTGGGGAGCCCTAGGCTTAGGGCTTCCCCCTGGGAGGGGGGAGCCCTAGGCCTAGGGAGCCCCAGCCCTGGGGAGCCCTAGGCTTAGGGCCTCCCCCTGGGAGGGGGGAGCCCTAGGCCTAGGGAGCCCCAGCCCTGGGGAGCCCTAGGCTTAGGGCCTCCCCCTGGGAGGGGGGAGCCCTAGGCCTAGGGAGCCCCAGCCCTGGGGAGCCCTAGGCTTAGGGCCTCCCCCTGGGAGGGGGGAGCCCTAGGCCTAGGGAGCCCCAGCCCTGGGGAGCCCTAGGCTTAGGGCTTCAACCTGGGAGGGGGGAGACCTAGGCCTAGGGAGCCCCAGCCCTGGGGAGCCCTAGGCTTAGGGCTTCAACCTGGGAGGGGGGAGCCCTAGGCCTAGGGAGCCCCAGCCCTGGGGAGCCCTAGGATTAGGGTTCCCCCTGGGAGGGGGGAGCCCTAGGCCTAGGGAGCCCCAGCCCTGGGGAGCCCTAGGCTTAGGGTTCCCCCTGGGAGGGGGGAGCCCTAGGCCTAGGGAGCCCCAGCCCTGGGGAGCCCTAGGTTTAGGGTTCCCCCTGGGAGGGGGGAGCCCTAGGCCTAGGGAGCCCCAGCCCTGGGGAGCCCTAGGCTTAGGGTTCCCCCTGGGAGGGGGGAGCCCTAGGCCTAGGGAGCCCCAGCCCTGGGGAGCCCTAGGCTTAGGGTTCCCCCTGGGAGGGGGGAGCCCTAGGCCTAGGGAGCCCCAGCCCTGGGGAGCCCTAGGCTTAGGGTTCCCCCTGGGAGGGGGGAGCCCTAGGCCTAGGGAGCCCCAGCCCTGGGGAGCCCTAGGCTTAGGGTTCCCCCTGGGAGGGGGGAGCCCTAGGCCTAGGGAGCCCCAGCCCTGGGGAGCCCTAGGCTTAGGGTTCCCCCTGGGAGGGGGGAGCCCTAGGCCTAGGGAGCCCCAGCCCTGGGGAGCCCTAGGCTTAGGGTTCCCCCTGGGAGGGGGGAGCCCTAGGCCTAGGGAGCCCCAGCCCTGGGGAGCCCTAGGCTTAGGGTTCCCCCTGGGAGGGGGGAGCCCTAGGCCTAGGGAGCCCCAGCCCTGGGGAGCCCTAGGCCTAGGGTTCCCCCTGGGAGGGGGGAGCCCTAGGCCTAGGGAGCCCCAGCCCTGGGGAGCCCTAGGCCTAGGGTTCCCCCTGGGAGGGGGGAGCCCTAGGCCTAGGGAGCCCCAGCCCTGGGGAGCCCTAGGCCTAGGGTTCCCCCTGGGAGGGGGGAGCCCTAGGCCTAGGGAGCCCCAGCCCTGGGGAGCCCTAGGCCTATGGTTCCCCCTGGGAGGGGGGAGACCTAGGCCTAGGGAGCCCCCGGGAGGGGAGCCCTAGGCCTAGGGTTCCCCCTGGGAGGGGGGAGCCCTAGGCCTAGGGAGCCCCCGGGAGGGGAGCCCTAGGCCTAGGGTTCCCCCTGGGAGGGGAGCCCTAGGCTTAGGGTTCCCCCTGGGAGGGGGGAGCCCTAGGCCTAGGGAGCCCCCGGGAGGGGAGCCCTAGGCTTAGGGTTCCCCCTGGGAGGGGGGAGCCCTAGGCCTAGGGAGCCCCCGGGAGGGGAGCCCTAGGCTTAGGGTTCCCCCTGGGAGGGGGGAGCCCTAGGCCTAGGGAGCCCCAGCCCTGGGGAGCCCTAGGCTTAGGGTTCCCCCTGGGAGGGGGGAGCCCTAGGCCTAGGGAGCCCCAGCCCTGGGGAGCCCTAGGCCTAGGGTTCCCCCTGGGAGGGGGGAGCCCTAGGCCTAGGGAGCCCCAGCCCTGGGGAGCCCTAGGCCTAGGGTTCCCCCTGGGAGGGGGGAGCCCTAGGCCTAGGGAGCCCCAGCCCTGGGGAGCCCTAGGCCTAGGGTTCCCCCTGGGAGGGGGGAGCCCTAGGCCTAGGGAGCCCCCGGGAGGGGAGCCCTAGGCCTAGGGTTCCCCCTGGGAGGGGGGAGCCCTAGGCCTAGGGAGCCCCCGGGAGGGGAGCCCTAGGCCTAGGGTTCCCCCTGGGAGGGGGGAGCCCTAGGCCTAGGGAGCCCCAGACCTGGGGAGCCCTAGGCCTAGGGCTTCCCCCTGGGAGGGGGGAGCCCTAGGCCTAGGGAGCCCCAGCCCTGGGGAGCCCTAGGCCTAGGGCTTCCCCCTGGGAGGGGGGAGCCCTAGGCCTAGGGAGCCCCAGCCCTGGGGAGCCCTAGGCCTAGGGCTTCCCCCTGGGAGGGGGGAGCCCTAGGCCTAGGGAGCCCCAGCCCTGGGGAGCCCTAGGCCTAGGGCTTCCCCCTGGGAGGGGGGAGCCCTAGGCCTAGGGAGCCCCAGCCCTGGGGAGCCCTAGGCCTTGGGCTTCCCCCTGGGAGGGGGGAGCCCTAGGCCTAGGGAGCCCCAGCCCTGGGGAGCCCTAGGCTTAGGGCTTCCCCCTGGGAGGGGGGAGCCCTAGGCCTAGGGAGCCCCAGCCCTGGGGAGCCCTAGGCTTAGGGCTTCCCCCTGGGAGGGGGGAGCCCTAGGCCTAGGGAGCCCCAGCCCTGGGGAGCCCTAGGCTTAGGGCTTCCCCCTGGGAGGGGGGAGCCCTAGGCCTAGGGAGCCCCAGCCCTGGGGAGCCCTAGGCTTAGGGCTTCCCCCTGGGAGGGGGGAGCCCTAGGCCTAGGGAGCCCCAGCCCTGGGGAGCCCTAGGCTTAGGGCTTCCCCCTGGGAGGGGGGAGCCCTAGGCCTAGGGAGCCCCAGCCCTGGGGAGCCCTAGGCTTAGGTCTTCCCCCTGGGAAGGGGGAGCCCTAGGCCTAGGGAGCCCCAGCCCTGGGGAGCCCTAGGCTTAGGGCTTCCCCCTGGGAGGGGGGAGCCCTAGGCCTAGGGAGCCCCAGCCCTGGGGAGCCCTAGGCTTAGGGCTTCCCCCTGGGAGGGGGGAGCCCTAGGCCTAGGGAGCCCCAGCCCTGGGGAGCCCTAGGCTTAGGGCTTCCCCCTGGGAGGGGGGAGCCCTAGGCCTAGGGAGCCCCAGCCCTGGGGAGCCCTAGGCTTAGGGCTTCCCCCTGGGAGGGGGGATCTCTAGGCCTAGGGAGCCCCAGCCCTGGGGTGCCCTAGGCTTAGGGCTTCCCCCTGGGAGGGGGGAGCCCTAGGCCTAGGGAGCCCCAGCCCTGGGGAGCCCTAGGCTTAGGGCTTCCCCCTGGGAGGGGGGAGCCCTAGGCCTAGGGAGCCCCAGCCCTGGGGAGCCCTAGGCTTAGGGCTTCCCCCTGGGAGGGGGGAGCCCTAGGCCTAGGGAGCCCCAGCCCTGGGGAGCCCTAGGCTTAGGGCTTCCCCCTGGGAGGGGGGAGCCCTAGGCCTAGGGAGCCCCAGCCCTGGGGAGCCCTAGGCTTAGGGTTCCCCCTGGGAGGGGGGAGCCCTAGGCCTAGGGAGCCCCAGCCCTGGGGAGCCCTAGGCTTAGGGTTCCCCCTGGGAGGGGGGAGCCCTAGGCCTAGGGAGCCCCAGCCCTGGGGAGCCCTAGGCTTAGGGTTCCCCCTGGGAGGGGGGCGCCCTAGGCCTAGGGAGCCCCAGCCCTGGGGAGCCCTAGGCTTAGGGTTCCCCCTGGGAGGGGGGAGCCCTAGGCCTAGGGAGCCCCCGGGAGGGGAGCCCTAGGCTTAGGGTTCCCCCTGGGAGGGGGGAGCCCTAGGCCTAGGGAGCCCCCGGGAGGGGAGCCCTAGGCTTAGGGTTCCCCCTGGGAGGGGGGAGCCCTAGGCCTAGGGAGCCCCAGCCCTGGGGAGCCCTAGGCTTAGGGGTCCCCCTGGGAGGGGGGAGCCCTAGGCCTAGGGAGCCCCCGGGAGGGGAGCCCTAGGCTTAGGGTTCCCCCTGGGAGGGGGGAGCCCTAGGCCTAGGGAGCCCCAGCCCTTGGGAGCCCTAGGCTTAGGGTTCCCCCTGGGAGGGGGGAGCCCTAGGCCTAGGGAGCCCCCGGGAGGGGAGCCCTAGGCTTAGGGTTCCCCCTGGGAGGGGGGAGCCCTAGGCCTAGGGAGCCCCCGGGAGGGGAGCCCTAGGCTTAGGGTTCCCCCTGGGAGGGGGGAGCCCTAGACCTAGGGAGCCCCCGGGAGGGGAGCCCTAGGCTTAGGGTTCCCCCTGGGAGGGGGGAGCCCTAGGCCTAGGGAGCCCCCGGGAGGGGAGCCCTAGGCTTAGGGTTCTCCCTGGGAGGGGGGAGCCCTAGGCCTAGGGAGCCCCAGCCCTGGGGAGCCCTAGGCTTAGGGTTCCCCCCTGGGAGGGGGGAGCCCTAGGCCTAGGGAGCCCCAGCCCTGGGGAGCCCTAGGCTTAGGGTTCCCCCCTGGGAGGGGGGAGCCCTAGGCCTAGGGAGCCCCAGCCCTGGGGAGCCCTAGGCTTAGGGTTCCCCCCTGGGAGCGGGGAGCCCTAGGCCTAGGGAGCCCCAGCCCTGGGGAGCCCTAGGCTTAGGGTTCCCCCCTGGGAGGGGGGAGCCCTAGGCCTAGGGAGCCCCAGCCCTGGGGAGCCCTAGGCTTAGGGTTCCCCCCTGGGAGGGGGGAGCCCTAGGCCTAGGGAGCCCCAGCCCTGGGGAGCCCTAGGCTTAGGGCTCCCCCCTGGGAGGGTGGAGCCCTAGGCCTAGGGAGCCCCAGCCCTGGGGAGCCCTAGGCTTAGGGCTCCCCCCTGGGAGGGGGGAGCCCTAGGCCTAGGGAGCCCCAGCCCTGGGGAGCCCTAGGCTTAGGGCTCCCCCCTGGGAGGGGGGAGCCCTAGGCCTAGGGAGCCCCAGCCCTGGGGAGCCCTAGGCTTAGGGTTCCCCCCTGGGAGGGGGGAGCCCTAGGCCTAGGGAGCCCCAGCCCTGGGGAGCCCTAGGCTTAGGGTTCCCCCCTGGGAGGGGGGAGCCCTAGGCCTAGGGAGCCCCAGCCCTGGGGAGTCCTAGGCTTAGGGTTCCCCCCTGGGAGGGGGGAGCCCTAGGCCTAGGGAGCCCCAGCCCTGGGGAGCCCTAGGCCTAGGGAGCCCCAGCCCTGGGGAGCCCTAGGCTTAGGGTTCCCCCTGGGAGGGGGGAGCCCTAGGCCTAGGGAGCCCCAGCCCTGGGGAGCCCTAGGCTTAGGGTTCCCCCTGGGAGGGGGGAGCCCTAGGCCTAGGGAGCCCCCGGGAGGGGAGCCCTAGGCTTAGGGTTCCCCCTGGGAGGGGGGAGCCCTAGGCCTAGGGAGCCCCCGGGAGGGGAGCCCTAGGCTTAGGGTTCCCCCTGGGAGGGGGGAGCCCTAGGCCTAGGGAGCCCCCGGGAGGGGAGCCCTAGGCTTAGGGTTCCCCCTGGGAGGGGGGAGCCCTAGGCCTAGGGAGCCCCAGCCCTGGGGAGCCCTAGGCTTAGGGTTCCCCCTGGGAGGAGGGAGCCCTAGGCCTAGGGAGCCCCAGCCCTGGGGAGCCCTAGGCTTAGGGTTCCCCCTGGGAGGGGGGAGCCCTAGGCCTAGGGAGCCCCAGCCCTGGGGAGCCCTAGGCTTAGGGTTCCCCCTGGGAGGGGGGAGCCCTAGGCCTAGGGAGCCCCAGCCCTGGGGAGCCCTAGGCTTAGGGTTCCCCCTGGGAGGGGGGAGCCCTAGGCCTAGGGAGCCCCAGCCCTGGGGAGCCCTAGGCTTAGGGCCTCCCCCTGGGAGGGGGGAGCCCTAGGCCTAGGGAGCCCCAGCCCTGGGGAGCCCTAGGCTTAGGGCCTCCCCCTGGGAGGGGGGAGCCCTAGGCCTAGGGAGCCCCAGCCCTGGGGAGCCCTAGGCTTAGGGCCTCCCCCTGGGAGGGGGGAGCCCTAGGCCTAGGGAGCCCCAGCCCTGGGGAGCCCTAGGCTTAGGGCTTCAACCTGGGAGGGGGGAGCCCTAGGCCTAGGGAGCCCCAGCCCTGGGGAGCCCTAGGCTTAGGGCTTCAACCTGGGAGGGGGGAGCCCTAGGCCTAGGGAGCCCCAGCCCTGGGGAGCCCTAGGCTTAGGGCTTCCCCCTGGGAGGGGGGAGCCCTAGGCCTAGGGAGCCCCAGCCCTGGGGAGCCCTAGGCTTAGGGCTTCCCCCTGGGAGGGGGGAGCCCTAGGCCTAGGGAGCCCCAGCCCTGGGGAGCCCTAGGCTTAGGGCTTCCCCCTGGGAGGGGGGAGCCCTAGGCCTAGGGAGCCCCAGCCCTGGGGAGCCCTAGGCTTAGGGCTTCCCCCTGGGAGGGGGGAGCCCTAGGCCTAGGGTTCCCCCTGGGAGGGGGGAGCCCTAGGCCTAGGGAGCCCCAGCCCTGGGGAGCCCTAGGCTTAGGGTTCCCCCTGGGAGGGGGGAGCCCTAGGCCTAGGGAGCCCCAGCCCTGGGGAGCCCTAGGCTTAGGGTTCCCCCTGGGAGGGGGGAGCCCTAGGCCTAGGGAGCCCCAGCCCTGGGGAGCCCTAGGCTTAGGGCTTCCCCCTGGGAGGGGGGAGCCCTAGGCCTAGGGAGCCCCAGCCCTGGGGAGCCCTAGGCCTAGGGTTCCCCCTGGGAGGGGGGAGCCCTAGGCCTAGGGAGCCCCAGCCCTGGGGAGCCCTAGGCCTAGGGTTCCCCCTGGGAGGGGGGAGCCCTAGGCCTAGGGAGCCCCAGCCCTGGGGAGCCCTAGGCCTAGGGTTCCCCCTGGGAGGGGGGAGCCCTAGGCCTAGGGAGCCCCAGCCCTGGGGAGCCCTAGGCCTAGGGTTCCCCCTGGGAGGGGGGAGCCCTAGGCCTAGGGAGCCCCAGCCCTGGGGAGCCCTAGGCCTAGGGTTCCCCCTGGGAGGGGGGAGCCCTAGGCCTAGGGAGCCCCAGCCCTGGGGAGCCCTAGGCTTAGGGCTTCCCCCTGGGAGGGGGGAGCCCTAGGCCTAGGGAGCCCCAGCCCTGGGGAGCCCTAGGCCTAGGGCTTCCCCCTGGGAGGGGGGAGCCCTAGGCCTAGGGAGCCCCAGCCCTGGGGAGCCCTAGGCTTAGGGCCTCCCCCTGGGAGGGGGGAGCCCTAGGCCTAGGGAGCCCCAGCCCTGGGGAGCCCTAGGCTTAGGGCCTCCCCCTGGGAGGGGGGAGCCCTAGGCCTAGGGAGCCCCAGCCCTGGGGAGCCCTAGGCTTAGGGCCTCCCCCTGGGAGGGGGGAGCCCTAGGCCTAGGGAGCCCCAGCCCTGGGGAGCCCTAGGCTTAGGGCTTCAACCTGGGAGGGGGGAGCCCTAGGCCTAGGGAGCCCCAGCCCTGGGGAGCCCTAGGCTTAGGGCTTCAACCTGGGAGGGGGGAGCCCTAGGCCTAGGGAGCCCCAGCCCTGGGGAGCCCTAGGCTTAGGGCTTCCCCCTGGGAGGGGGGAGCCCTAGGCCTAGGGA
The DNA here is from genome assembly GCF_050624435.1 of Tenrec ecaudatus. NCBI lineage: Eukaryota > Metazoa > Chordata > Mammalia > Afrosoricida > Tenrecidae > Tenrec > Tenrec ecaudatus. Next base: position 70,073 of record NW_027458209.1, read on the forward strand.
GCCCCAGCCCTGGGGAGCCCTAGGCTTAGGGCTTCCCCCTGGGAGGGGGGAGCCCTAGGCCTAGGGAGCCCCAGCCCTGGGGAGCCCTAGGCTTAGGGCTTCCCCCTGGGAGGGGGGAGCCCTAGGCCTAGGGAGCCCCAGCCCTGGGGAGCCCTAGGCTTAGGGCTTCCCCCTGGGAGGGGGGAGCCCTAGGCCTAGGGAGCCCCAGCCCTGGGGAGCCCTAGGCTTAGGGCTTCCCCCTGGGAGGGGGGAGCCCTAGGCCTAGGGAGCCCCAGCCCTGGGGAGCCCTAGGCTTAGGGTTCCCCCTGGGAGGGGGGAGCCCTAGGCCTAGGGAGCCCCAGCCCTGGGGAGCCCTAGGCTTAGGGTTCCCCCTGGGAGGGGGGAGCCCTAGGCCTAGGGAGCCCCAGCCCTGGGGAGCCCTAGGCCTAGGGTTCCCCCTGGGAGGGGGGAGCCCTAGGCCTAGGGAGCCCCAGCCCTGGGGAGCCCTAGGCCTAGGGTTCCCCCTGGGAGGGGGGAGCCCTAGGCCTAGGGAGCCCCAGCCCTGGGGAGTCCTAGGCCTAGGGTTCCCCCTGGGAGGGGGGAGCCCTAGGCCTAGGGAGCCCCAGCCCTGGGGAGCCCTAGGCCTAGGGTTCCCCCTGGGAGGGGGGAGCCCTAGGCCTAGGGAGCCCCAGCCCTGGGGAGCCCTAGGCCTAGGGTTCCCCCTGGGAGGGGGGAGCCCTAGGCCTAGGGAGCCCCAGCCCTGGGGAGCCCTAGGCCTAGGGTTCCCCCTGGGAGGGGGGAGCCCTTGGCCTAGGGAGCCCCAGCCCTGGGGAGACCTAGGCCTAGGGTTCCCCCTGGGAGGGGGGAGCCCTAGGCCTAGGGAGCCCCAGCCCTGGGGAGCCCTAGGCCTAGGGTTCCCCCTGGGAGGGGGGAGCCCTAGGCCTAGGGAGCCCCCGGGAGGGGAGCCCTAGGCCTAGGGTTCCCCCTGGGAGGGGGGAGCCCTAGGCCTAGGGAGCCCCCGGGAGGGGAGCCCTAGGCCTAGGGTTCCCCCTGGGAGGGGGGAGCCCTAGGCCTAGGGAGCCCCAGCCCTGGGGAGCCCTAGGCCTAGGGTTCCCCCTGGGAGGGGGGAGCCCTAGGCCTAGGGAGCCCCAGCCCTGGCGAGCCCTAGGCCTAGGGTTCCCCCTGGGAGGGGGGAGCCCTAGGCCTAGGGATCCCCAGCCCTGGGGAGCCCTAGGCCTAGGGTTCCCCCTGGGAGGGGGGAGCCCTAGGCCTAGGGAGCCCCCGGGAGGGGAGCCCTAGGCCTAGGGTTCCCCCTGGGAGGGGGGAGCCCTAGGCTTAGGGAGCCCCCGGGAGGGGAGCCCTAGGCCTAGGGTTCCCCCTGGGAGGGGGGAGCCCTAGGCCTAGGGAGCCCCCGGGAGGGTAGCCCTAGGCCTAGGGTTCCCCCTGGGAGGGGGGAGCCCTAGGCCTAGGGAGCCCCCGGGAGGGGAGCCCTAGGCCTAGGGTTCCCCCTGGGAGGGGGGAGCCCTAGGCCTAGGGAGCCCCAGCCCTGGGGAGCCCTAGGCCTAGGGTTCCCCCTGGGTGGGGGGAGCCCTAGGCCTAGGGAGCCCCAGCCCTGGGGAGCCCTAGGCCTGGGTTCCCCCTGGGAGGGGGGAGCCCTAGGCCTAGGGAGCCCCAGCCCTGGGGAGCCCTAGGCCTAGGGTTCCCCCTGGGAGGGGGGAGCCCTAGGCCTAGGGAGCCCCAGCCCTGGGGAGCCCTAGGTCTAGGGTTCCCCCTGGGAGGGGGGAGCCCTAGGCCTAGGGAGCCCCAGCCCTGGGGAGCCCTAGGCCTAGGGTTCCCCCTGGGAGGGGGGAGCCCTAGGCCTAGGGAGCCCCAGCCCTGGGGAGCCCTAGGCCTAGGGTTCCCCCTGGGAGGGGGGAGCCCTAGGCCTAGGGAGCCCCAGCCCTGGGGAGCCCTAGGCCTAGGGTTCCCCCTGGGAGGGGGGAGCCCTAGGCCTAGGGAGCCCCAGCCCTGGGGAGCCCTAGGCCTAGGGTTCCCCCTGGGAGGGGGGAGCCCTAGGCCTAGGGAGCCCCAGCCCTGGGGAGCCCTAGGCCTAGGGTTCCCCCTGGGAGGGGGGAGCCCTAGGCCTAGGGAGCCCCAGCCCTGGGGAGCCCTAGGCCTAGGGTTCCCCCTGGGAGGGGGGAGCCCTAGGCCTAGGGAGCCCCAGCCCTGGGGAGCCCTAGGCCTAGGGTTCCCCCTGGGAGGGGGGAGCCCTAGGCCTAGGGAGCCCCAGCCCTGGGGAGCCCTAGGCCTAGGGTTCCCCCTGGGAGGGGGGAGCCCTAGGCCTAGGGAGCCCCCGGGAGGGGAGCCCTAGGCCTAGGGTTCCCCCTGGGAGGGGGGAGCCCTAGGCCTAGGGAGCCCCCGCCCTGGGGAGCCCTGGGCCTAGGGTTCCCCCTGGGAGGGGGGAGCCCTAGGCCTAGGGAGCCCCCGCCCTGGGGAGCCCTGGGCCTAGGGTTCCCCCTGGGAGGGGGGAGCCCTAGGCCTAGGGAGCCCCCGGCCTGGGGAGCCCTGGGCCTAGGGTTCCCCCTGGGAGGGGGGAGCCCTAGGCCTAGGGAGCCCCCGCCCTGGGGAGCCCTGGGCCTAGGGTTCCCCCTGGGAGGGGGGAGCCCTAGGCCTAGGGAGCCCCCGCCCTGGGGAGCCCTGGGCCTAGGGTTCCCCCTGGGAGGGGGGAGCCCTAGGCCTAGGGAGCCCCCGCCCTGGGGAGCCCTGGGCCTAGGGTTCCCCCTGGGAGGGGGGAGCCCTAGGCCTAGGGAGCCCCCGCCCTGGGGAGCCCTGGGCCTAGGGTTCCCCCTGGGAGGGGGGAGCCCTAGGCCTAGGGAGCCCCCGCCCTGGGGAGCCCTGGGCCTAGGGTTCCCCCTGGGAGGGGGGAGCCCTAGGCCTAGGGAGCCCCCGCCCTGGGGAGCCCTGGGCCTAGGGTTCCCCCTGGGAGGGGGGAGCCCTAGGCCTAGGGAGCCCCCGCCCTGGGGAGCCCTGGGCCTAGGGTTCCCCCTGGGAGGGGGGAGCCCTAGGCCTAGGGAGCCCCCGCCCTGGGGAGCCCTGGGCCTAGGGTTCCCCCTGGGAGGGGGGAGCCCTAGGCCTAGGGAGCCCCCGCCCTGGGGAGCCCTGGGCCTAGGGTTCCCCCTGGGAGGGGGGAGCCCTAGGCCTAGGGAGCCCCCGCCCTGGGGAGCCCTGGGCCTAGGGTTCCCCCTGGGAGGGGGGAGCCCTAGGCCTAGGGAGCCCCCGCCCTGGGGAGCCCTGGGCCTAGGGTTCCCCCTGGGAGGGGGGAGCCCTAGGCCTAGGGAGCCCCCGCCCTGGGGAGCCCTGGGCCTAGGGTTCCCCCTGGGAGGGGGGAGCCCTAGGCCTAGGGAGCCCCCGCCCTGGGGAGCCCTGGGCCTAGGGTTCCCCCTGGGAGGGGGGAGCCCTAGGCCTAGGGAGCCCCCGCCCTGGGGAGCCCTGGGCCTAGGGTTCCCCCTGGGAGGGGGGAGCCCTAGGCCTAGGGAGCCCCCGCCCTGGGGAGCCCTGGGCCTAGGGTTCCCCCTGGGAGGGGGGAGCCCTAGGCCTAGGGAGCCCCCGCCCTGGGGAGCCCTGGGCCTAGGGTTCCCCCTGGGAGGGGGGAGCCCTAGGCCTAGGGAGCCCCCGCCCTGGGGAGCCCTGGGCCTAGGGTTCCCCCTGGGAGGGGGGAGCCCTAGGCCTAGGGAGCCCCCGCCCTGGGGAGCCCTGGGCCTAGGGTTCCCCCTGGGAGGGGGGAGCCCTAGGCCTAGGGAGCCCCCGCCCTGGGGAGCCCTGGGCCTAGGGTTCCCCCTGGGAGGGGGGAGCCCTAGGCCTAGGGAGCCCCCGCCCTGGGGAGCCCTGGGCCTAGGGTTCCCCCTGGGAGGGGGGAGCCCTAGGCCTAGGGAGCCCCCGCCCTGGGGAGCCCTGGGCCTAGGGTTCCCCCTGGGAGGGGGGAGCCCTAGGCCTAGGGAGCCCCCGCCCTGGGGAGCCCTGGGCCTAGGGTTCCCCCTGGGAGGGGGGAGCCCTAGGCCTAGGGAGCCCCCGCCCTGGGGAGCCCTGGGCCTAGGGTTCCCCCTGGGAGGGGGGAGCCCTAGGCCTAGGGAGCCCCCGCCCTGGGGAGCCCTGGGCCTAGGGTTCCCCCTGGGAGGGGGGAGCCCTAGGCCTAGGAGCCCCCGCCCTGGGGAGCCCTGGGCCTAGGGTTCCCCCTGGGAGGGGGGAGCCCTAGGCCTAGGGAGCCCCCGCCCTGGGGCGCCCTGGGCCTAGGGTTCCCCCTGGGAGGGGGGAGCCCTAGGCCTAGGGAGCCCCCGCCCTGGGGAGCCCTGGGCCTAGGGTTCCCCCTGGGAGGGGGGAGCCCTAGGCCTAGGGAGCCCCCGACCTGGGGAGCCCTGGGCCTAGGGTTCCCCCTGGGAGGGGGGAGCCCTAGGCCTAGGGAGCCCCCGCCCTGGGGAGCCCTGGGCCTAGGGTTCCCCCTGGGAGGGGGGAGCCCTAGGCCTAGGGAGCCCCCGCCCTGGGGAGCCCTGGGCCTAGGGTTCCCCCTGGGAGGGGGGAGCCCTAGGCCTAGGGAGCCCCCGCCCTGGGGAGCCCTGGGCCTAGGGTTCCCCCTGGGAGGGGGGAGCCCTAGGCCTAGGGAGCCCCCGCCCTGGGGAGCCCTAGGCCTAGGGTTCCCCCTGGGAGGGGGGAGCCCTAGGCCTAGGGAGCCCCCGCCCTGGGGAGCCCTAGGCCTAGGGTTCCCCCTGGGAGTGGGGAGCCCTAGGCCTAGGGAGCCAACGCCCTGGGGAGCCCTAGGCCTAGGGTTCCCCCTGGGAGGGGGGAGCCCTAGGCCTAGGGAGCCCCAGCCCTGGGGAGCCCTAGGCCTAGGGTTCCCCCTGGGAGGGGGGAGCCCTAGGCCTAGGGAGCCCCCGGGAGGGGAACCCTAGGCCTAGGGTTCCCCCTGGGAGGGGGGAGCCCTAGGCCTAGGGAGCCCCCGGGAGGGGAGCCCTAGGCCTAGGGTTCCCCCTGGGAGGGGGGAGCCCTAGGCCTAGGGAGCCCCCGGGAGGGGAGCCCTGGGCCTAGGGTTCCCCCTGGGAGGGGGGAGCCCTAGGCCTAGGGAGCCCCCGCCCTGGGGAGCCCTGGGCCTAGGGTTCCCCCTGGGAGGGGGGAGCCCTAGGCCTAGGGAGCCCCCGCCCTGGGGAGCCCTGGGCCTAGGGTTCCCCCTGGGAGGGGGGAGCCCTAGGCCTAGGGAGCCCCCGCCCTGGGGAGCCCTGGGCCTAGGGTTCCCCCTGGGAGGGGGGAGCCCTAGGCCTAGGGAGCCCCCGCCCAGGGGAGCCCTGGGCCTAGGGTTCCCCCTGGGAGGGGGGAGCCCTAGGCCTAGGGAGCCCCCGCCCTGGGGAGCCCTGGGCCTAGGGTTCCCCCTGGGAGGGGGGAGCCCTAGGCCTAGGGAGCCCCCGCCCTGGGGAGCCCTGGGCCTAGGGTTCCCCCTGGGAGGGGGGAGCCCTAGGCCTAGGGAGCCCCCGCCCTGGGGAGCCCTGGGCCTAGGGTTCCCCCTGGGAGGGGGGAGCCCTAGGCCTAGGGAGCCCCCGCCCTGGGGAGCCCTGGGCCTAGGGTTCCCCCTGGGAGGGGGGAGCCCTAGGCCTAGGGAGCCCCCGCCCTGGGGAGCCCTGGGCCTAGGGTTCCCCCTGGGAGGGGGGAGCCCTAGGCCTAGGGAGCCCCCGCCCTGGGGAGCCCTGGGCCTAGGGTTCCCCCTGGGAGGGGGGAGCCCTAGGCCTAGGGAGCCCCCGCCCTGGGGAGCCCTGGGCCTAGGGTTCCCCCTGGGAGGGGGGAGCCCTAGGCCTAGGGAGCCCCCGCCCTGGGGAGCCCTGGGCCTAGGGTTCCCCCTGGGAGGGGGGAGCCCTAGGCCTAGGGAGCCCCCGCCCTGGGGAGCCCTGGGCCTAGGGTTCCCCCTGGGAGGGGGGAGCCCTAGGCCTAGGGAGCCCCCGCCCTGGGGAGCCCTGGGCCTAGGGTTCCCCCTGGGAGGGGGGAGCCCTAGGCCTAGGGAGCCCCCGCCCTGGGGAGCCCTGGGCCTAGGGTTCCCCCTGGGAGGGGGGAGCCCTAGGCCTAGGGAGCCCCCGCCCTGGGGAGCCCTGGGCCTAGGGTTCCCCCTGGGAGGGGGGAGCCCTAGGCCTAGGGAGCCCCCGCCCTGGGGAGCCCTGGGCCTAGGGTTCCCCCTGGGAGGGGGGAGCCCTAGGCCTAGGGAGCCCCCGCCCTGGGGAGCCCTGGGCCTAGGGTTCCCCCTGGGAGGGGGGAGCCCTAGGCCTAGGGAGCCCCCGCCCTGGGGAGCCCTGGGCCTAGGGTTCCCCCTGGGAGGGGGGAGCCCTAGGCCTAGGGAGCCCCCGCCCTGGGGAGCCCTGGGCCTAGGGTTCCCCCTGGGAGGGGGGAGCCCTAGGCCTAGGGAGCCCCCGCCCTGGGGAGCCCTGGGCCTAGGGTTCCCCCTGGGAGGGGGGAGCCCTAGGCCTAGGGAGCCGCCGCCCTGGGGAGCCCTGGGCCTAGGGTTCCCCCTGGGAGGGGGGAGCCCTAGGCCTAGGGAGCCCCCGCCCTGGGGAGCCCTGGGCCTAGGGTTCCCCCTGGGAGGGGGGAGCCCTAGGCCTAGGGAGCCCCCGCCCTGGGGAGCCCTGGGCCTAGGGTTCCCCCTGGGAGGGGGGAGCCCTAGGCCTAGGGAGCCCCCGCCCTGGGGAGCCCTGGGCCTAGGGTTCCCCCTGGGAGGGGGGAGCCCTAGGCCTAGGGAGCCCCCGCCCTGGGGAGCCCTGGGCCTAGGGTTCCCCCTGGGAGGGGGGAGCCCTAGGCCTAGGGAGCCCCCGCCCTGGGGAGCCCTGGGCCTAGGGTTCCCCCTGGGAGGGGGGAGCCCTAGGCCTAGGGAGCCCCCGGGAGGGGAGCCCTAGGCCTAGGGTTCCCCCTGGGAGGGGGGAGCCCTAGGCCTAGGGAGCCCCCGCCCTGGGGAGCCCTGGGCCTAGGGTTCCCCCTGGGAGGGGGGAGCCCTAGGCCTAGGGAGCCCCCGCCCTGGGGAGCCCTGGGCCTAGGGTTCCCCCTGGGAGGGGGGAGCCCTAGGCCTAGGAGCCCCCGCCCTGGGGAGCCCTGGGCCTAGGGTTCCCCCTGGGAGGGGGGAGCCCTAGGCCTAGGGAGCTCCCGCCCTGGGGAGCCCTGGGCCTAGGGTTCCCCCTGGGAGGGGGGAGCCCTAGGCCTAGGGAGCCCCCGCCCTGGGGAGCCCTGGGCCTAGGGTTCCCCCTGGGAGGGGGGAGCCCTAGGCCTAGGGAGCCCCCGCCCTGGGGAGCCCTGGGCCTAGGGTTCCCCCTGGGAGGGGGGAGCCCTAGGCCTAGGGAGCCCCCGCCCTGGGGAGCCCTGGGCCTAGGGTTCCCCCTGGGAGGGGGGAGCCCTAGGCCTAGGGAGCCCCCGCCCAGGGGAGCCCTGGGCCTAGGGTTCCCCCTGTGAGGGGGGAGCCCTAGGCCTAGGGAGCCCCCGCCCTGGGGAGCCCTGGGCCTAGGGTTCCCCCTGTGAGGGGGGAGCCCTAGGCCTAGGGAGCCCCCGCCCTGGGGAGCCCTGGGCCTAGGGTTCCCCCTGGGAGGGGGGAGCCCTAGGCCTAGGGAGCCCCCGCCCTGGGGAGCCCTGGGCCTAGGGTTCCCCCTGGGAGGGGGGAGCCCTAGGCCTAGGGAGCCCCCGCCCTGGGGAGCCCTGGGCCTAGGGTTCCCCCTGGGAGGGGGGAGCCCTAGGCCTAGGGAGCCCCCGCCCTGGGGAGCCCTGGGCCTAGGGTTCCCCCTGGGAGGGGGGAGCCCTAGGCCTAGGGAGCCCCCGCCCTGGGGAGCCCTAGGCCTAGGGTTCCCCCTGGGAGGGGGGAGCCCTAGGCCTAGGGAGCCCCAGCCCTGGGGAGCCCTAGGCCTAGGGTTCCCCCTGGGAGGGGGGAGCCCTAGGCCTAGGGAGCCCCAGCCCTGGGGAGCCCTAGGCCTAGGGTTCCCCCTGGGAGGGGGGAGCCCTAGGCCTAGGGAGCCCCCGGGAGGGGAGCCCTGGGCCTAGGGTTCCCCCTGGGAGGGGGGAGCCCTAGGCCTAGGGAGCCCCCGGGAGGGGAGCCCTAGGCCTAGGGTTCCCCCTGGGAGGGGGGAGCCCTAGGCCTAGGGAGCCCCCGGGAGGGGAGCCCTGGGCCTAGGGTTCCCCCTGGGAGGGGGGAGCCCTAGGCCTAGGGAGCCCCAGCCCTGGGGAGCCCTGGGCCTAGGGTTCCCCCTGGGAGGGGGGAGCCCTAGGCCTAGGGAGCCCCCGCCCTGGGGAGCCCTGGGCCTAGGGTTCCCCCTGGGAGGGGGGAGCCCTAGGCCTAGGGAGCCCCCGCCCTGGGGAGCCCTGGGCCTAGGGTTCCCCCTGGGAGGGGGGAGCCCTAGGCCTAGGGAGCCCCCGCCCTGGGGAGCCCTGGGCCTAGGGTTCCCCCTGGGAGGGGGGAGCCCTAGGCCTAGGGAGCCCCCGCCCTGGGGAGCCCTGGGCCTAGGGTTCCCCCTGGGAGGGGGGAGCCCTAGGCCTAGGGAGCCCCCGCCCTGGGGAGCCCTGGGCCTAGGGTTCCCCCTGGGAGGGGGGAGCCCTAGGCCTAGGGAGCCCCCGCCCTGGGGAGCCCTGGGCCTAGGGTTCCCCCTGGGAGGGGGGAGCCCTAGGCCTAGGGAGCCCCCGCCCTGGGGAGCCCTGGGCCTAGGGTTCCCCCTGGGAGGGGGGAGCCCTAGGCCTAGGGAGCCCCCGCCCTGGGGAGCCCTGGGCCTAGGGTTCCCCCTGGGAGGGGGGAGCCCTAGGCCTAGGGAGCCCCCGCCCTGGGGAGCCCTGGGCCTAGGGTTCCCCCTGGGAGGGGGGAGCCCTAGGCCTAGGGAGCCCCCGCCCTGGGGAGCCCTGGGCCTAGGGTTCCCCCTGGGAGGGGGGAGCCCTAGGCCTAGGGAGCCCCCGCCCTGGGGAGCCCTGGGCCTAGGGTTCCCCCTGGGAGGGGGGAGCCCTAGGCCTAGGGAGCCCCCGCCCTGGGGAGCCCTGGGCCTAGGGTTCCCCCTGGGAGGGGGGAGCCCTAGGCCTAGGGAGCCCCCGCCCTGGGGAGCCCTGGGCCTAGGGTTCCCCCTGGGAGGGGGGAGCCCTAGGCCTAGGGAGCCCCCGCCCTGGGGAGCCCTGGGCCTAGGGTTCCCCCTGGGAGGGGGGAGCCCTAGGCCTAGGGAGCCCCCGCCCTGGGGAGCCCTGGGCCTAGGGTTCCCCCTGGGAGGGGGGAGCCCTAGGCCTAGGGAGCCCCCGCCCTGGGGAGCCCTGGGCCTAGGGTTCCCCCTGGGAGGGGGGAGCCCTAGGCCTAGGGAGCCCCCGCCCTGGGGAGCCCTGGGCCTAGGGTTCCCCCTGGGAGGGGGGAGCCCTAGGCCTAGGGAGCCCCCGCCCTGGGGAGCCCTGGGCCTAGGGTTCCCCCTGGGAGGGGGGAGCCCTAGGCCTAGGGAGCCCCCGCCCTGGGGAGCCCTGGGCCTAGGGTTCCCCCTGGGAGGGGGGAGCCCTAGGCCTAGGGAGCCCCCGCCCTGGGGAGCCCTGGGCCTAGGGTTCCCCCTGGGAGGGGGGAGCCCTAGGCCTAGGGAGCCCCCGCCCTGGGGAGCCCTGGGCCTAGGGTTCCCCCTGGGAGGGGGGAGCCCTAGGCCTAGGGAGCCCCCGCCCTGGGGAGCCCTGGGCCTAGGGTTCCCCCTGGGAGGGGGGAGCCCTAGGCCTAGGGAGCCCCCGCCCTGGGGAGCCCTGGGCCTAGGGTTCCCCCTGGGAGGGGGGAGCCCTAGGCCTAGGGAGCCCCCGCCCTGGGGAGCCCTGGGCCTAGGGTTCCCCCTGGGAGGGGGGAGCCCTAGGCCTAGGGAGCCCCCGCCCTGGGGAGCCCTGGGCCTAGGGTTCCCCCTGGGAGGGGGGAGCCCTAGGCCTAGGGAGCCCCCGCCCTGGGGAGCCCTGGGTCTAGGGTTCCCCCTGGGAGGGGGGAGCCCTAGGCCTAGGGAGCCCCCGCCCTGGGGAGCCCTGGGCCTAGGGTTCCCCCTGGGAGGGGGGAGCCCTAGGCCTAGGGAGCCCCCGCCCTGGGGAGCCCTGGGCCTAGGGTTCCCCCTGGGAGGGGGGAGCCCTAGGCCTAGGGAGCCCCCGCCCTGGGGAGCCCTGGGCCTAGGGTTCCCCCTGGGAGGGGGGAGCCCTAGGCCTAGGGAGCCCCCGCCCTGGGGAGCCCTGGGCCTAGGGTTCCCCCTGGGAGGGGGGAGCCCTAGGCCTAGGGAGCCCCCGCCCTGGGGAGCCCTGGGCCTAGGGTTCCCCCTGGGAGGGGGGAGCCCTAGGCCTAGGGAGCCCCCGCCCTGGGGAGCCCTGGGCCTAGGGTTCCCCCTGGGAGGGGGGAGCCCTAGGCCTAGGGAGCCCCCGCCCTGGGGAGCCCTGGGCCTAGGGTTCCCCCTGGGAGGGGGGAGCCCTAGGCCTAGGGAGCCCCCGCCCTGGGGAGCCCTGGGCCTAGGGTTCCCCCTGGGAGGGGGGAGCCCTAGGCCTAGGGAGCCCCCGCCCTGCGGAGCCCTGGGCCTAGGGTTCCCCCTGGGAGGGGGGAGCCCTAGGCCTAGGGAGCCCCCGCCCTGCGGAGCCCTGGGCCTAGGGTTCCCCCTGGGAGGGGGGAGCCCTAGGCCTAGGGAGCCCCCGCCCTGCGGAGCCCTGGGCCTAGGGTTCCCCCTGGGAGGGGGGAGCCCTAGGCCTAGGGAGCCCCCGCCCTGCGGAGCCCTGGGCCTAGGGTTCCCCCTGGGAGGGGGGAGCCCTAGGCCTAGGGAGCCCCCGCCCTGCGGAGCCCTGGGCCTAGGGTTCCCCCTGGGAGGGGGGAGCCCTAGGCCTAGGGAGCCCCCGCCCTGCGGAGCCCTGGGCCTAGGGTTCCCCCTGGGAGGGGGGAGCCCTAGGCCTAGGGAGCCCCCGCCCTGCGGAGCCCTGGGCCTAGGGTTCCCCCTGGGAGGGGGGAGCCCTAGGCCTAGGGAGCCCCCGCCCTGCGGAGCCCTGGGCCTAGGGTTCCCCCTGGGAGGGGGGAGCCCTAGGCCTAGGGAGCCCCCGCCCTGCGGAGCCCTGGGCCTAGGGTTCCCCCTGGGAGGGGGGAGCCCTAGGCCTAGGGAGCCCCCGCCCTGCGGAGCCCTGGGCCTAGGGTTCCCCCTGGGAGGGGGGAGCCCTAGGCCTAGGGAGCCCCCGCCCTGCGGAGCCCTGGGCCTAGGGTTCCCCCTGGGAGGGGGGAGCCCTAGGCCTAGGGAGCCCCCGCCCTGCGGAGCCCTAGGCCTAGGGTTCCCCCTGGGAGGGGGGAGCCCTAGGCCTAGGGAGCCCCAGCCCTGCGGAGCCCTAGGCCTAGGGTTCCCCCTGGGAGGGGGGAGCCCTAGGCCTAGGGAGCCCAACCCTGCGGAGCCCTAGGCCTAGGGTTCCCCCTGGGAGGGGGGAGCCCTAGGCCTAGGGAGCCCCAGCCCTGGGGAGCCCTAGGCCTAGGGTTCCCCCTGGGAGGGGGGAGCCCTAGGCCTAGGGAGCCCCAGCCCTGGGGAGCCCTAGGCTTAGGGTTCCCCCTGGGCGGGGGGAGCCCTAGGCCTAGGGTTCCCCCTGGGAGAGGGGAGCCCTAGGCCTAGGGAGCCCCAGCCCTGGGGAGCCCTAGGCTTAGGGTTCCCCCTGGGAGGGGGGAGCCCTAGGCCTAGGGAGCCCCCGGGAGGGGAGCCCTAGGCTTAGGGTTCCCCCTGGGAGGGGGGAGCCCTAGGCCTAGGGAGCCCCCGGGAGGGGAGCCCTAGGCTTAGGGTTCCCCCTGGGAGGGGGGAGCCCTAGGCCTAGGGAGCCCCAGCCCTGGGGAGCCCTAGGCTTAGGGTTCCCCCTGGGAGGGGGGAGCCCTAGGCCTAGGGAGCCCCCGGGAGGGGAGCCCTAGGCTTAGGGTTCCCCCTGGGAGGGGGGAGCCCTAGGCCTAGGGAGCCCCAGCCCTGGGGAGCCCTAGGCTTAGGGTTCCCCCTGGGAGGGGGGAGCCCTAGGCCTAGGGAGCCCCCGGGAGGGGAGCCCTAGGCTTAGGGTTCCCCCTGGGAGGGGGGAGCCCTAGGCCTAGGGAGCCCCCGGGAGGGGAGCCCTAGGCTTAGGGTTCCCCCTGGGAGGGGGGAGCCCTAGGCCTAGGGAGCCCCCGGGAGGGGAGCCCTAGGCTTAGGGTTCCCCCTGGGAGGGGGGAGCCCTAGGCCTAGGGAGCCCCAGCCCTGGGGAGCCCTAGGCTTAGGGTTCCCCCTGGGAGGGGGGAACCCTAGGCCTAGGGAGCCCCAGCCCTGGGGAGCCCTAGGCTTAGGGTTCCCCCTGGGAGGGGGGAACCCTAGGCCTAGGGAGCCCCAGCCCTGGGGAGCCCTAGGCTTAGGGTTCCCCCTGGGAGTGGGGAGCCCTAGGCCTAGGGAGCCCCAGCCCTGGGGAGCCCTAGGCTTAGGGTTCCCCCTGGGAGGGGGGAGCCCTAGGCCTAGGGAGCCCCAGCCCTGGGGAGCCCTAGGCTTAGGGTTCCCCCTGGGAGGGGGGAGCCCTAGGCCTAGGGAGCCCCAGCCCTGGGGAGCCCTAGGCTTAGGGTTCCCCCTGGGAGGGGGGAGCCCTAGGCCTAGGGAGCCCCAGCCCTGGGGAGCCCTAGGCTTAGGGTTCCCCCTGGGAGGGGGGAACCCTAGGCCTAGGGAGCCCCAGCCCTGGGGAGCCCTAGGCTTAGGGTTCCCCCTGGGAGGGGGGAGCCCTAGGCCTAGGGAGCCCCAGCCCTGGGGAGCCCTAGGCTTAGGGTTCCCCCTGGGAGGGGGGAGCCCTAGGCCTAGGGAGCCCCCGGGAGGGGAGCCCTAGGCTTAGGGTTCCCCCTGGGAGAGGGGAGCCCTAGGCCTAGGGAGCCCCAGCCCTGGGGAGCCCTAGGCTTAGGGTTCCCCCTGGGAGGGGGGAGCCCTAGGCCTAGGGAGCCCCCGGGAGGGGAGCCCTAGGCTTAGGTTTCCCCCTGGGAGGGGGGAGCCCTAGGCCTAGGGAGCCCCCGGGAGGGGAGCCCTAGGCTTAGGGTTCCCCCTGGGAGGGGGGAGCCCTAGGCCTAGGGAGCCCCCGGGAGGGGAGCCCTAGGCTTAGGGTTCCCCCTGGGAGGGGGGAGCCCTAGGCCTAGGGAGCCCCCGGGAGGGGAGCCCTAGGCTTAGGGTTCCCCCTGGGAGGGGGGAGCCCTAGGCCTAGGGAGCCCCAGCCCTGGGGAGCCCTAGGCCTAGGGTTCCCCCTGGGAGGGGGGAACCCTAGGCCTAGGGAGCCCCAGCCCTGGGGAGCCCTAGGCTTAGGGTTCCCCCTGGGAGGGGGGAACCCTAGGCCTAGGGAGCCCCAGCCCTGCGGAGCCCTAGGCCTAGGGTTCCCCCTGGGAGTGGGGAGCCCTAGGCCTAGGGAGCCCCAGCCCTGGGGAGCCCTAGGCTTAGGGTTCCCCCTGGGAGGGGGGAGCCCTAGGCCTAGGGAGCCCCAGCCCTGGCGAGCCCTAGGCTTAGGGTTCCCCCTGGGAGGGGGGAGCCCTAGGCCTAGGGAGCCCCAGCCCTGGGGAGCCCTAGGCTTAGGGTTCCCCCTGGGAGGGGGGAGCCCTAGGCCTAGGGAGCCCCAGCCCTGGGGAGCCCTAGGCTTAGGGTTCCCCCTGGGAGGGGGGAGCCCTAGGCCTAGGGTTCCCCCTGGGAGGGGGGAGCCCTAGGCCTAGGGAGCCCCAGCCCTGGGGAGCCCTAGGCTTAGGGTTCCCCCTGGGAGGGGGGAGCCCTAGGCCTAGGGAGCCCCAGCCCTGGGGAGCCCTAGGCTTAGGGTTCCCCCTGGGAGGGGGGAGCCCTAGGCCTAGGGAGCCCCAGCCCTGGGGAGCCCTAGGCTTAGGGTTCCCCCTGGGAGGGGGGAGCCCTAGGCCTAGGGAGCCCCAGCCCTGGGGAGCCCTAGGCTTAGGGTTCCCCCTGGGAGGGGGGAGCCCTAGGCCTAGGGAGCCCCAGCCCTGGGGAGCCCTAGGCTTAGGGTTCCCCCTGGGAGAGGGGAGCCCTAGGCCTAGGGAGCCCCAGCCCTGGGGAGCCCTAGGCTTAGGGTTCCCCCTGGGAGGGGGGAGCCCTAGGCCTAGGGAGCCCCCGGGAGGGGAGCCCTAGGCTTAGGGTTCCCCCTGGGAGGGGGGAGCCCTAGGCCTAGGGAGCCCCCGGGAGGGGAGCCCTAGGCTTAGGGTTCCCCCTGGGAGGGGGGAGCCCTAGGCCTAGGGAGCCCCCGGGAGGGGAGCCCTAGGCTTAGGGTTCCCCCTGGGAGGTGGGAGCCCTAGGCCTAGGGAGCCCCCGGGAGGGGAGCCCTAGGCTTAGGGTTCCCCCTGGGAGGGGGGAGCCCTAGGCCTAGGGAGCCGCAGCCCTGGGGAGCCCTAGGCTTAGGGTTCCCCCTGGGAGGGGGGAGCCCTAGGCCTAGGGAGCCCCCGGGAGGGGAGCCCTAGGCTTAGGGTTCCCCCTGGGAGGGGGGAGCCCTAGGCCTAGGGAGCCCCCGGGAGGGGAGCCCTAGGCTTAGGGTTCCCCCTGGGAGGGGGGAGCCCTAGGCCTAGGGAGCCCCCGGGAGGGGAGCCCTAGGCTTAGGGTTCCCCCTGGGAGGGGGGAGCCCTAGGCCTAGGGAGCCCCCGGGAGGGGAGCCCTAGGCTTAGGGTTCCCCCTGGGAGGGGGGAGCCCTAGGCCTAGGGAGCCCCCGGGAGGGGAGCCCTAGGCTTAGGGTTCCCCCTGGGAGGGGGGAGCCCTAGGCCTAGGGAGCCCCAGCCCTGGGGAGCCCTAGGCTTAGGGTTCCCCCTGGGAGGGGGGAACCCTAGGCCTAGGGAGCCCCAGCCCTGGGGAGCCCTAGGCTTAGGGTTCCCCCTGGGAGGGGGGAACCCTAGGCCTAGGGAGCCCCAGCCCTGGGGAGCCCTAGGCTTAGGGTTCCCCCTGGGAGTGGGGAGCCCTAGGCCTAGGGAGCCCCAGCCCTGGGGAGCCCTAGGCTTAGGGTTCCCCCTGGGAGGGGTGAGCCCTAGGCCTAGGGAGCCCCAGCCCTGGGGAGCCCTAGGCTTAGGGATCCCCCTGGGAGGGGGGAGCCCTAGGCCTAGGGAGCCCCAGCCCTGGGGAGCCCTAGGCTTAGGGTTCCCCCTGGGAGGGGGGAGCCCTAGGCCTAGGGAGCCCCAGCCCTGGGGAGCCCTAGGCTTAGGGTTCCCCCTGGGAGGGGGGAGCCCTAGGCCTAGGGAGCCCCCGGGAGGGGAGCCCTAGGCTTAGGGTTCCCCCTGGGAGGGGGGAGCCCTAGGCCTAGGGAGCCCCAGCCCTGGGGAGCCCTAGGCTTAGGGTTCCCCCTGGGAGAGGGGAGCCCTAGGCCTAGGGAGCCCCAGCCCTGGGGAGCCCTAGGCTTAGGGTTCCCCCTGGGAGGGGGGAGCCCCAGGCCTAGGGAGCCCCCGGGAGGGGAGCCCTAGGCTTAGGGTTCCCCCTGGGAGGGGGGAGCCCTAGGCCTAGGGAGCCCCCTGGAGGTGAGCCCTAGGCTTAGGGTTCCCCCTGGGAGGGGGGAGCCCTAGGCCTAGGGAGCCCCAGCCCTGGGGAGCCCTAGGCTTAGGGTTCCCCCTGGGAGGGGGGAGCCCTAGGCCTAGGGAGCCCCCGGGAGGGGAGCCCTAGGCTTAGGGTTCCCCCTGGGAGGGGGGAGCCCTAGGCCTAGGGAGCCCCAGCCCTGGGGAGCCCTAGGCTTAGGGTTCCCCCTGGGAGGGGGGAGCCCTAGGCCTAGGGAGCCCCCGGGAGGGGAGCCCTAGGCTTAGGGTTCCCCCTGGGAGGGGGGAGCCCTAGGCCTAGGGAGCCCCCGGGAGGGGAGCCCTAGGCTTAGGGTTCCCCCTGGGAGGGGGGAGCCCTAGGCCTAGGGAGCCCCCGGGAGGGGAGCCCTAGGCTTAGGGTTCCCCCTGGGAGGGGGGAGCCCTAGGCCTAGGGAGCCCCCGGGAGGGGAGCCCTAGGCTTAGGGTTCCCCCTGGGAGGGGGGAGCCCTAGGCCTAGGGAGCCCCCGGGAGGGGAGCCCTAGGCTTAGGGTTCCCCCTGGGAGGGGGGAACCCTAGGCCTAGGGAGCCCCAGCCCTGGGGAGCCCTAGGCTTAGGGTTCCCCCTGGGAGGGGGGAGCCCTAGGCCTAGGGAGCCCCAGCCCTGGGGAGCCCTAGGCTTAGGGTTCCCCCTGGGAGGGGGGAGCCCTAGGCCTAGGGAGCCCCAGCCCTGGGGAGCCCTAGGCTTAGGGTTCCCCCTGGGAGGGGGGAGCCCTAGGCCTAGGGAGCCCCAGCCCTGGGGAGCCCTAGGCTTAGTGTTCCCCCTGGGAGGGGGGAGCCCTAGGCCTAGGGAGCCCCAGCCCTGGGGAGCCCTAGGCTTAGGGTTCCCCCTGGGAGGTGGGAGCCCTAGGCCTAGGGAGCCCCAGCCCTGGGGAGCCCTAGGCTTAGGGTTCCCCCTGGGAGGGGGGAGCCCTAGGCCTAGGGAGCCCCAGCCCTGGGGAGCCCTAGGCTTAGGGTTCCCCCTGGGAGGGGGGAGCCCTAGGCCTAGGGAGCCCCAGCCCTGGGGAGCCCTAGGCTTAGGGTTCCCCCTGGGAGGGGGGAGCCCTAGGCCTAGGGAGCCCCAGCCCTGGGGAGCCCTAGGCTTAGGGTTCCCCCTGGGAGGGGGGAGCCCTTGGCCTAGGGAGCCCCAGCCCTGGGGAGCCCTAGGCTTAGGGTTCCCCCTGGGAGGGGGGAGCCCTAGGCCTAGGGAGCCCCAGCCCTGGGGAGCCCTAGGCTTAGGGTTCCCCCTGGGAGGGGGGAGCCCTAGGCCTAGGGAGCCCCCGGGAGGGGAGCCCTAGGCTTAGGGTTCCCCCTGGGAGGGGGGAGCCCTAGGCCTAGGGAGCCCCCGGGAGGGGAGCCCTAGGCTTAGGGTTCCCCCTGGGAGGGGGGAGCCCTAGGCCTAGGGAGCCCCCGGGAGGGGAGCCCTAGGCTTAGGGTTCCCCCTGGGAGGGGGGAGCCCTAGGCCTAGGGAGCCCCCGGGAGGGGAGCCCTAGGCTTAGGGTTCCCCCTGGGAGGGGGGAGCCCTAGGCCTAGGGAGCCCCCGGGAGGGGAGCCCTAGGCTTAGGGTTCCCCCTGGGAGGGGGGAGCCCTAGGCCTAGGGAGCCCCCGGGAGGGGAGCCCTAGGCTTAGGGTTCCCCCTGGGAGGGGGGAGCCCTAGGCCTAGGGATCCCCCGGGAGGGGAGCCCTAGGCTTAGGGTTCCCCCTGGGAGGGGGGAGCCCTAGGCCTAGGGAGCCCCCGGGAGGGGAGCCCTAGGCTTAGGGTTCCCCCTGGGAGGGGGGAGCCCTAGGCCTAGGGAGCCCCCGGGAGGGGAGCCCTAGGCTTAGGGTTCCCCCTGGGAGGGGGGAGCCTTGGCCTAGGGAGCCCCCGGGAGGGGAGCCCTAGGCTTAGGGTTCCCCCTGGGAGGGGGGAGCCCTAGGCCTAGGGAGCCCCCGGGAGGGGAGCCCTAGGCTTAGGGTTCCCCCTGGGAGGGGGGAGCCCTAGGCCTAGGGAGCCCCCGGGAGGGGAGCCCTAGGCTTAGGGTTCCCCCTGGGAGGGGGGAGCCCTAGGCCTAGGGAGCCCCCGGGAGGGGAGCCCTAGGCTTAGGGTTCCCCCTGGGAGGGGGGAGCCCTAGGCCTAGGGAGCCCCCGGGAGGGGAGCCCTAGGCTTAGGGTTCCCCCTGGGAGGGGGGAGCCCTAGGCCTAGGGAGCCCCCGGGAGGGGAGCCCTAGGCTTAGGGTTCCCCCTGGGAGGGGGGAGCCCTAGGCCTAGGGAGCCCCCGGGAGGGGAGCCCTAGGCTTAGGGTTCCCCCTGGGAGGGGGGAGCCCTAGGCCTAGGGAGCCCCCGGGAGGGGAGCCCTAGGCTTAGGGTTCCCCCTGGGAGGGGGGAGCCCTAGGCCTAGGGAGCCCCCGGGAGGGGAGCCCTAGGCTTAGGGTTCCCCCTGGGAGGGGGGAGCCCTAGGCCTAGGGAGCCCCCGGGAGGGGAGCCCTAGGCTTAGGGTTCCCCCTGGGAGGGGGGAGCCCTAGGCCTAGGGAGCCCCCGGGAGGGGAGCCCTAGGCTTAGGGTTCCCCCTGGGAGGGGGGAGCCCTAGGCCTAGGGAGCCCCCGGGAGGGGAGCCCTAGGCTTAGGGTTCCCCCTGGGAGGGGGGAGCCCTAGGCCTAGGGAGCCCCCGGGAGGGGAGCCCTAGGCTTAGGGTTCCCCCTGGGAGGGGGGAGCCCTAGGCCTAGGGAGCCCCCGGGAGGGGAGCCCTAGGCTTAGGGTTCCCCCTGGGAGGGGGGAGCCCTAGGCCTAGGGAGCCCCCGGGAGGGGAGCCCTAGGCTTAGGGTTCCCCCTGGGAGGGGGGAGCCCTAGGCCTAGGGAGCCCCCGGGAGGGGAGCCCTAGGCTTAGGGTTCCCCCTGGGAGGGGGGAGCCCTAGGCCTAGGGAGCCCCCGGGAGGGGAGCCCTAGGCTTAGGGTTCCCCCTGGGAGGGGGGAGCCCTAGGCCTAGGGAGCCCCCGGGAGGGGAGCCCTAGGCTTAGGGTTCCCCCTGGGAGGGGGGAGCCCTAGGCCTAGGGAGCCCCCGGGAGGGGAGCCCTAGGCTTAGGGTTCCCCCTGGGAGGGGGGAGCCCTAGGCCTAGGGAGCCCCCGGGAGGGGAGCCCTAGGCTTAGGGTTCCCCCTGGGAGGGGGGAGCCCTAGGCCTAGGGAGCCCCCGGGAGGGGAGCCCTAGGCTTAGGGTTCCCCCTGGGAGGGGGGAGCCCTAGGCCTAGGGAGCCCCCGGGAGGGGAGCCCTAGGCTTAGGGTTCCCCCTGGGAGGGGGGAGCCCTAGGCCTAGGGAGCCCCCGGGAGGGGAGCCCTAGGCTTAGGGTTCCCCCTGGGAGGGGGGAGCCCTAGGCCTAGGGAGCCCCCGGGAGGGGAGCCCTAGGCTTAGGGTTCCCCCTGGGAGGGGGGAGCCCTAGGCCTAGGGAGCCCCCGGGAGGGGAGCCCTAGGCTTAGGGTTCCCCCTGGGAGGGGGGAGCCCTAGGCCTAGGGAGCCCCCGGGAGGGGAGCCCTAGGCTTAGGGTTCCCCCTGGGAGGGGGGAGCCCTAGGCCTAGGGAGCCCCCGGGAGGGGAGCCCTAGGCTTAGGGTTCCCCCTGGGAGGGGGGAGCCCTAGGCCTAGGGAGCCCCCGGGAGGGGAGCCCTAGGCTTAGGGTTCCCCCTGGGAGGGGGGAGCCCTAGGCCTAGGGAGCCCCCGGGAGGGGAGCCCTAGGCTTAGGGTTCCCCCTGGGAGGGGGGAGCCCTAGGCCTAGGGAGCCCCCGGGAGGGGAGCCCTAGGCTTAGGGTTCCCCCTGGGAGGGGGGAGCCCTAGGCCTAGGGAGCCCCCGGGAGGGGAGCCCTAGGCTTAGGGTTCCCCCTGGGAGGGGGGAGCCCTAGGCCTAGGGAGCCCCCGGGAGGGGAGCCCTAGGCTTAGGGTTCCCCCTGGGAGGGGGGAGCCCTAGGCCTAGGGAGCCCCCGGGAGGGGAGCCCTAGGCTTAGGGTTCCCCCTGGGAGGGGGGAGCCCTAGGCCTAGGGAGCCCCCGGGAGGGGAGCCCTAGGCTTAGGGTTCCCCCTGGGAGGGGGGAGCCCTAGGCCTAGGGAGCCCCCGGGAGGGGAGCCCTAGGCTTAGGGTTCCCCCTGGGAGGGGGGAGCCCTAGGCCTAGGGAGCCCCCGGGAGGGGAGCCCTAGGCTTAGGGTTCCCCCTGGGAGGGGGGAGCCCTAGGCCTAGGGAGCCCCCGGGAGGGGAGCCCTAGGCTTAGGGTTCCCCCTGGGAGGGGGGAGCCCTAGGCCTAGGGAGCCCCCGGGAGGGGAGCCCTAGGCTTAGGGTTCCCCCTGGGAGGGGGGAGCCCTAGGCCTAGGGAGCCCCCGGGAGGGGAGCCCTAGGCTTAGGGTTCCCCCTGGGAGGGGGGAGCCCTAGGCCTAGGGAGCCCCCGGGAGGGGAGCCCTAGGCTTAGGGTTCCCCCTGGGAGGGGGGAGCCCTAGGCCTAGGGAGCCCCCGGGAGGGGAGCCCTAGGCTTAGGGTTCCCCCTGGGAGGGGGGAGCCCTAGGCCTAGGGAGCCCCCGGGAGGGGAGCCCTAGGCTTAGGGTTCCCCCTGGGAGGGGGGAGCCCTAGGCCTAGGGAGCCCCCGGGAGGGGAGCCCTAGGCTTAGGGTTCCCCCTGGGAGGGGGGAGCCCTAGGCCTAGGGAGCCCCCGGGAGGGGAGCCCTAGGCTTAGGGTTCCCCCTGGGAGGGGGGAGCCCTAGGCCTAGGGAGCCCCCGGGAGGGGAGCCCTAGGCTTAGGGTTCCCCCTGGGAGGGGGGAGCCCTAGGCCTAGGGAGCCCCCGGGAGGGGAGCCCTAGGCTTAGGGTTCCCCCTGGGAGGGGGGAGCCCTAGGCCTAGGGAGCCCCCGGGAGGGGAGCCCTAGGCTTAGGGTTCCCCCTGGGAGGGGGGAGCCCTAGGCCTAGGGAGCCCCCGGGAGGGGAGCCCTAGGCTTAGGGTTCCCCCTGGGAGGGGGGAGCCCTAGGCCTAGGGAGCCCCCGGGAGGGGAGCCCTAGGCTTAGGGTTCCCCCTGGGAGGGGGGAGCCCTAGGCCTAGGGAGCCCCCGGGAGGGGAGCCCTAGGCTTAGGGTTCCCCCTGGGAGGGGGGAGCCCTAGGCCTAGGGAGCCCCCGGGAGGGGAGCCCTAGGCTTAGGGTTCCCCCTGGGAGGGGGGAGCCCTAGGCCTAGGGAGCCCCCGGGAGGGGAGCCCTAGGCTTAGGGTTCCCCCTGGGAGGGGGGAGCCCTAGGCCTAGGGAGCCCCCGGGAGGGGAGCCCTAGGCTTAGGGTTCCCCCTGGGAGGGGGGAGCCCTAGGCCTAGGGAGCCCCCGGGAGGGGAGCCCTAGGCTTAGGGTTCCCCCTGGGAGGGGGGAGCCCTAGGCCTAGGGAGCCCCCGGGAGGGGAGCCCTAGGCTTAGGGTTCCCCCTGGGAGGGGGGAGCCCTAGGCCTAGGGAGCCCCCGGGAGGGGAGCCCTAGGCTTAGGGTTCCCCCTGGGAGGGGGGAGCCCTAGGCCTAGGGAGCCCCCGGGAGGGGAGCCCTAGGCTTAGGGTTCCCCCTGGGAGGGGGGAGCCCTAGGCCTAGGGAGCCCCCGGGAGGGGAGCCCTAGGCTTAAGGTTCCCCCTGGGAGGGGGGAGCCCTAGGCCTAGGGAGCCCCCGCCCTGGGGAGCCCTAGGCTTAGGGTTCCCCCTGGGAGGGGGGAGCCCTAGGCCTAGGGAGCCCCCGGGAGGGGAGCCCTAGGCTTAGGGTTCCCCCTGGGCGGGGGGAGCCCTAGGCCTAGGGAGCCCCCGCCCTGGGGAGCCCTAGGCTTAGGGTTCCCCCTGGGAGGGAGGAGCCCTAGGCCTAGGGAGCCCCCGCCCTGGGGAGCCCTAGGCTTAGGGTTCCCCCTGGAAGGGGGGAGCCCTAGGCCTAGGGAGCCCCCGGGAGGGGAGCCCTAGGCTTAGGGTTCCCCCTGGGAGGGGGGAGCCCTAGGCCTAGGGAGCCCCCGCCCTGGGGAGCCCTAGGCTTAGGGTTCCCCCTGGGAGGGGGGAGCCCTAGGCCTAGGGAGCCCCCGGGAGGGGAGCCCTAGGCTTAGGGTTCCCCCTGGGAGGGGGGAGCCCTAGGCCTAGGGAGCCCCCGCCCTGGGGAGCCCTAGGCTTAGGGTTCCCCCTGGGAGGGGGGAGCCCTAGGCCTAGGGAGCCCCCGGGAGGGGAGCCCTAGGCTTAGGGTTCCCCCTGGGAGGGGGGAGCCCTAGGCCTAGGGAGCCCCCGGGAGGGGAGCCCTAGGCTTAGGGTTCCCCCTGGGAGGGGGGAGCCCTAGGCCTAGGGAGCCCCCGGGAGGGGAGCCCTAGGCCTAGGGTTCCCCCTGGGAGGGGGGAGCCCTAGGCCTAGGGAGCCCCAGCCCTGGGGAGCCCTAGGCCTAGGGTTCCCCCTGGGAGGGGGGAGCCCTAGGCCTAGGGAGCCCCAGCCCTGGGGAGCCCTAGGCCTAGGGTTCCCCCTGGGAGGGGGGAGCCCTAGGCCTAGGGAACCCCAGCCCTGGGGAGCCCTAGGCCTAGGGTTCCCCCTGGGAGGGGGGAGCCCTAGGCCTAGGGAGCCCCAGCCCTGGGGAGCCCTAGGCCTAGGGTTCCCCCTGGGAAGGGGGAGCCCTAGGCCTAGGGAGCCCCAGCCCTGGGGAGCCCTAGGCCTAGGGTTCCCCCTGGGAGGGGGGAGCCCTAGGCCTAGGGAGCCCCAGCCCCCGGGAGGGGAGCCCTAGGCCTAGGGTTCCCCCTGGGAGGGGGGAGCCCTAGGCCTAGGGAGCCCCCGGGAGGGGAGCCCTAGGCCTAGGGTTCCCCCTGGGAGGGGGGAGCCCTAGGCCTAGGGAGCCCCAGCCCTGGGGAGCCCTAGGCTTAGGGTTCCCCCTGGGAGGGGCGAGCCCTAGGCATAGGGAGCCCCAGCCCTGGGGAGCCCTAGGCTTAGGGTTCCCCCTGGGAGGGGGGAGCCCTAGGCCTAGGGAGCCCCAGCCCTGGGGAGCCCTAGGCTTAGGGTTCCCCCTGGGAGGGGGGAGCCCTAGGCCTAGGGAGCCCCAGCCCTGGGGAGCCCTAGGCTTAGGGTTCCCCCTGGGAGGGGTGAGCCCTAGGCCTAGGGAGCCCCAGCCCTGGGGAGCCCTAGGCTTAGGGTTCCCCCTGGGAGGGGGGAGCCCTAGGCCTAGGGAGCCCCAGCCCTGGGGAGCCCTAGGCTTAGGGTTCCCCCTGGGAGGGGGGAGCCCTAGGCCTAGGGAGCCCCAACCCTGGGGAGCCCTAGGCTTAGGGTTCCCCCTGGGAGGGGGGAGCCCTAGGCCTAGGGTTCCCCCTGGGAGGGGGGAGCCCTAGGCCTAGGGAGCCCCGGGAGCCCTAGGCCTAGGGTTCCCCCTGGGAGGGGGGAGCCCTAGGCCTAGGGAGCCCCAGCCCTGGGGAGCCCTAGGCTTAGGGTTCCCCCTGGGAGGGGGGAGCCCTAGGCCTAGGGAGCCCCAGCCCTGGGGAGCCCTAGGCTTAGGGTTCCCCCTGGGAGGGGGGAGCCCTAGGCCTAGGGAGCCCCAGCCCTGGGGAGCCCTAGGCTTAGGGTTCCCCCTGGGAGGGGGGAGCCCTAGGCCTAGGGAGCCCCAGCCCTGGGGAGCCCTAGGCTTAGGGTTCCCCCTGGGAGGGGGGAGCCCTAGGCCTAGGGAGCCCCAGCCCTGGGGAGCCCTAGGCTTAGGGTTCCCCCTGGGAGGGGGGAGCCCTAGGCCTAGGGAGCCCCAGCCCTGGGGAGCCCTAGGCTTAGGGTTCCCCCTGGGAGGGGGGAGCCCTAGGCCTAGGGAGCCCCAGCCCTGGGGAGCCCTAGGCTTAGGGTTCCCCCTGGGAGGGGGAGCCCTAGGCCTAGGGAGCCCCAGCCCTGGGGAGCCCTAGGCTTAGGGTTCCCCCTGGGAGGGGGGAGCCCTAGGCCTAGGGAGCCCCAGCCCTGGGGAGCCCTAGGCTTAGGGTTCCCCCTGGGAGGGGGAGCCCTAGGCCTAGGGAGCCCCAGCCCTGGGGAGCCCTAGGCTTAGGGTTCCCCCTGGGAGGGGGGAGCCCTAGGCCTAGGGAGCCCCAGCCCTGGGGAGCCCTAGGCTTAGGGTTCCCCCTGGGAGGGGGGAGCCCTAGGCCTAGGGAGCCTCAGACCTGGGGAGCCCTAGGCTTAGGGTTCCCCCTGGGAGGGGGGAGCCCTAGGCCTAGGGAGCCCCAGCCCTGGGGAGCCCTAGGCTTAGGGTTTCCCCTGGGAGGGGGGAGCCCAAGGCCTAGGGAGCCCCAGCCCTGGGGAGCCCTAGGCTTAGGGTTCCCCCTGGGAGGGGGGAGCCCTAGGCCTAGGGAGCCCCCGGGAGGGGAGACCTAGGCTTAGGGTTCCCCCTGGGAGGGGGGAGCCCTAGGCCTAGGGAGCCCCAGCCCTGGGGAGCCCTAGGCTTAGGGTTCCCCCTGGGAGGGGGGAGCCCTAGGCCTAGGGAGCTCCCGGGAGGGGAGCCCTAGGCTTAGGGTTCCCCCTGGGAGGGGGGAGCCCTAGGCCTAGGGAGCCCCCGGGAGGGGAGCCCTAGGCTTAGGGTTCCCCCTGGGAGGGGGGAGCCCTAGGCCTAGGGAGCCCCAGCCCTGGGGAGCCCTAGGCTTAAGGTTCCCCCTGGGAGGGGGGAGCCCTAGGCCTAGGGAGCCCCCGGGAGGGGAGCCCTAGGCTTAGGGTTCCCCCTGGGAGGGGGGAGCCCTAGGCCTAGGGAGCCCCCGGGAGGGGAGCCCTAGGCTTAGGGTTCCCCCTGGGAGGGGGGAGCCCTAGGCCTAGGGAGCCCCCGGGAGGGGAGCCCTAGGCTTAGGGTTCCCCCTGGGAGGGGGGAGCCCTAGGCCTAGGGAGCCCCCGGGAGGGGAGCCCTAGGCTTAGGGTTCCCCCTGGGAGGGGGGAGCCCTAGGCCTAGGGAGCCCCCGGGAGGGGAGCCCTAGGCTTAGGGTTCCCCCTGGGAGGGGGGAGCCCTAGGCCTAGGGAGCCCCCGGGAGGGGAGCCCTAGGCTTAGGGTTCCCCCTGGGAGGGGGGAGCCCTAGGCCTAGGGAGCCCCCGGGAGGGGAGCCCTAGGCTTAGGGTTCCCCCTGGGAGGGGGGAGCCCTAGGCCTAGGGAGCCCCAGCCCTGGGGAGCCCTAGGCTTAGGGTTCCCCCTGGGAGGGGGGAGCCCTAGGCCTAGGGAGCCCCAGCCCTGGGGAGCCCTAGGCTTAGGGTTCCCCCTGGGAGGGGGGAGCCCTAGGCCTAGGGAGCCCCAGCCCTGGGGAGCCCTAGGCTTAGGGTTCCCCCTGGGAGGGGGGAGCCCTAGGCCTAGGGAGCCCCAGCCCTGGGGAGCCCTAGGCTTAGGGTTCCCCCTGGGAGGGGGGAGCCCTAGGCCTAGGGAGCCCCAGCCCTGGGGAGCCCTAGGCTTAGGGTTCCCCCTGGGAGGGGGGAGCCCTAGGCCTAGGGAGCCCCAGCCCTGGGGAGCCCTAGGCTTAGGGTTCCCCCTGGGAGGGGGGAGCCCTAGGCCTAGGGAGCCCCAGCCCTGGGGAGCCCTAGGCTTAGGGTTCCCCCTGGGAGGGGGGAGCCCTAGGCCTAGGGAGCCCCAACCCTGGGGAGCCCTAGGCTTAGGGTTCCCCCTGGGAGGGGGGAGCCCTAGGCCTAGGGAGCCCCAGCCCTGGGGAGCCCTAGGCTTAGGGTTCCCCCTGGGAGGGGGGAGCCCTAGGCCTAGGGAGCCCCAGCCCTGGGGAGCCCTAGGCTTAGGGTTCCCCCTGGGAGGGGGGAGCCCTAGGCCTAGGGAGCCCCAGCCCTGGGGAGCCCTAGGCTTAGGGTTCCCCCTGGGAGGGGGGAGCCCTAGGCCTAGGGAGCCCCAGCCCTGGGGAGCCCTAGGCTTAGGGTTCCCCCTGGGAGGGGGGAGACCTAGGCCTAGGGAGCCCCAGCCCTGGGGAGCCCTAGGCTTAGGGTTCCCCCTGGGAGGGGGGAGCCCTAGGCCTAGGGAGCCCCAGCCCTGGGGAGCCTAGGCTTAGGGTTCCCCCTGGGAGGGGGATCCCTAGGCCTAGGGAGCCCCCGGGAGGGGAGCCCTAGGCTTAGGGTTCCCCCTGGGAGTGGGGAGCCCTAGGCCTAGGGAGCCCCCGGGAGGGGAGCCCTAGGCTTAGGGTTCCCCCTGGGAGGGGGGAGCCCTAGGCCTAGGGAGCCCCCGGGAGGGGAGCCCTAGGCTTAGGGTTCCCCCTGGGAGGGGGGGAGCCCTAGGCCTAGGGAGCCCCCGGGAGGGGAGCCCTAGGCTTAGGGTTCCCCCTGGGAGGGGGGAGCCCTAGGCCTAGGGAGCCCCCGGGAGGGGAGATCTAGGCTTAGGGTTCCCCCTGGGAGGGGGGAGCCCTAGGCCTAGGGAGCCCCCGGGAGGGGAGCCCTAGGCTTAGGGTTCCCCCTGGGAGGGGGGAGCCCTAGGCCTAGGGAGCCCCCGGGAGGGGAGCCTTAGGCTTAGGGTTCCCCTTGGGAGGGGGGAGCCCTAGGCCTAGGGAGCCCCAGCCCTGGGGAGCCCTAGGCTTAGGGTTCCCCCTGGGAGGGGGGAGCCCTAGGCCTAGGGAGCCCCAGCCCTGGGGAGCCCTAGGCTTAGGGTTCCCCCTGGGAGGGGGGAGCCCTAGGCCTAGGGAGCCCCCGGGAGGGGAGCCCTAGGCTTAGGGTTCCCCCTGGGAGGGGGGAGCCCTAGGCCTAGGGAGCCCCAGCCCTGGGGAGCCCTAGGCTTAGGGTTCCCCCTGGGAGGGGGGAGCCCTAGGCCTAGGGAGCCCCCGGGAGGGGAGCCCTAGGCTTAGGGTTCCCCCTGGGAGGGGGGAGCCCTAGGCCTAGGGAGCCCCCGGGAGGGGAGCCCTAGGCTTAGGTTTCCCCCTGGGAGGGGGGAGCCCTAGGCCTAGGGAGCCCCAGCCCTGGGGAGCCCTAGGCCTAGGGCTTCCCCCTGGGAGGGGGGAGCCCTAGGCCTAGGGAGCCCCAGCCCTGGGGAGCCCTAGGCCTAGGGCTTCCCCCTGGGAGGGGGGAGCCCTAGGCCTAGGGAGCCCCAGCCCTGGGGAGCCCTAGGCTTAGGGCTTCCCCCTGGGAGGGGGGAGCCCTAGGCCTAGGGAGCCCCAGCCCTGGGGAGCCCTAGGCTTAGGGCTTCCCCCTGGGAGGGGGGAGCCCTAGGCCTAGGGAGCCCCAGCCCTGGGGAGCCCTAGGCTTAGGGCTTCCCCCTGGGAGGGGGGAGCCCTAGGCCTAGGGAGCCCCAGCCCTGGGGAGCCCTAGGCTTAGGGCTTCCCCCTGGGAGGGGGGAGCCCTAGGCCTAGGGAGCCCCAGCCCTGGGGAGCCCTAGGCTTAGGGCTTCCCCCTGGGAGGGGGGAGCCCTAGGCCTAGGGAGCCCCAGCCCTGGGGAGCCCTAGGCTTAGGGCTTCCCCCTGGGAGGGGGGAGCCCTAGGCCTAGGGAGCCCCAGCCCTGGGGAGCCCTAGGCTTAGGGCTTCCCCCTGGGAGGGGGGATCTCTAGGCCTAGGGAGCCCCAGCCCTGGGGTGCCCTAGGCTTAGGGCTTCCCCCTGGGAGGGGGGAGCCCTAGGCCTAGGGAGCCCCAGCCCTGGGGAGCCCTAGGCTTAGGGCTTCCCCCTGGGAGGGGGGAGCCCTAGGCCTAGGGAGCCCCAGCCCTGGGGAGCCCTAGGCTTAGGGTTCCCCCTGGGAGGGGGGAGCCCTAGGCCTAGGGAGCCCCAGCCCTGGGGAGCCCTAGGCTTAGGGTTCCCCCTGGGAGGGGGGAGCCCTAGGCATAGGGAGCCCCAGCCCTGGGGAGCCCTAGGCTTAGGGTTCCCCCTGGGAGGGGGGAGCCCTAGGCATAGGGAGCCCCCGGGAGGGGAGCCCTAGGCTTAGGGTTCCCCCTGGGAGGGGGGAGCCCTAGGCCTAGGGAGCCCCCGGGAGGGGAGCCCTAGGCTTAGGGTTCCCCCTGGGAGGGGGGAGCCCTAGGCCTAGGGAGCCCCAGCCCTGGGGAGCCCTAGGCTTAGGGTTCCCCCTGGGAAGGGAGAGCCCTAGGCCTAGGGAGCCCCAGCCCTGGGGAGCCCTAGGCTTAGGGCTTCCCCCTGGGAGGGGGGAGCCCTAGGCCTAGGGAGCCCCAGCCCTGGGGAGCCCTAGGCTTAGGGTTCCCCCTGGGAGGGGGGAGCCCTAGGCCTAGGGAGCCCCAGCCCTGGGGAGCCCTAGGCTTAGGGTTCCCCCTGGGAGGGGGGAGCCCTAGGCCTAGGGAGCCCCAACCCTGGGGAGCCCTAGGCTTAGGGCTTCCCCCTGGGAGGGGGGAGCCCTAGGCCTAGGGAGCCCCAGCCCTGGGGAGCCCTAGGCTTAGGGCTTCCCCCTGGGAGGGGGGAGCCCTAGGCCTAGGGAGCCCCAGCCCTGGGGAGCCCTAGGCTTAGGGTTCCCCCTGGGAGGGGGGAGCCCTAGGCCTAGGGAGCCCCAGCCCTGGGGAGCCCTAGGCTTAGGGTTCCCCCTGAGAGGGGGGAGCCCTAGGCCTAGGGAGCCCCAGCCCTGTGGAGGCCTAGGCTTAGGGCTTCCCCCTGGGAGGGGGGAGCCCTAGGCCTAGGGAGCCCCAGCCCTGGGGAGCCCTAGGCTTAGGGCTTCCCCCTGGGAGGGGGGATCTCTAGGCCTAGGGAGCCCCAGCCCTGGGGTGCCCTAGGCTTAGGGCTTCCCCCTGGGAGGGGGGAGCCCTAGGCCTAGGGAGCCCCAGCCCTGGGGAGCCCTAGGCTTAGGGCTTCCCCCTGGGAGGGGGGAGCCCTAGGCCTAGGGAGCCCCAGCCCTGGGGAGCCCTAGGCTTAGGGCTTCCCCCTGGGAGGGGGGAGCCCTAGGCCTAGGGAGCCCCAGCCCTGGGGAGCCCTAGGCTTAGGGTTCCCCCTGGGAGGGGGGAGCCCTAGGCCTAGGGAGCCCCAGCCCTGGGGAGCCCTAGGCTTAGGGTTCCCCCTGGGAGGGGGGCGCCCTAGGCCTAGGGAGCCCCAGCCCTGGGGAGCCCTAGGCTTAGGGTTCCCCCTGGGAGGGGGGAGCCCTAGGCCTAGGGAGCCCCCGGGAGGGGAGCCCTAGGCTTAGGGTTCCCCCTGGGAGGGGGGAGCCCTAGGCCTAGGGAGCCCCCGGGAGGGGAGCCCTAGGCTTAGGGTTCCCCATGGGAGGGGGGAGCCCTAGGCCTAGGGAGCCCCAGCCCTGGGGAGCCCTAGGCTTAGGGTTCCCCCTGGGAGGGGGGAGCCCTAGGCCTAGGGAGCCCCCGGGAGGGGAGCCCTAGGCTTAGGGTTCCCCCTGGGAGGGGGGAGCCCTAGGCCTAGGGAGCCCCAGCCCTTGGGAGCCCTAGGCTTAGGGTTCCCCCTGGGAGGGGGGAGCCCTAGGCCTAGGGAGCCCCCGGGAGGGGAGCCCTAGGCTTAGGGTTCCCCCTGGGAGGGGGGAGCCCTAGGCCTAGGGAGCCCCCGGGAGGGGAGCCCTAGGCTTAGGGTTCCCCCTGGGAGGGGGGAGCCCTAGGCCTAGGGAGCCCCCGGGAGGGGAGCCCTAGGCTTAGGGTTCCCCCTGGGAGGGGGGAGCCCTAGGCCTAGGGAGCCCCCGGGAGGGGAGCCCTAGGCTTAGGGTTCCCCCTGGGAGGGGGGAGCCCTAGGCCTAGGGAGCCCCAGCCCTGGGGAGCCCTAGGCTTAGGGTTCCCCCCTGGGAGGGGGGAGCCCTAGGCCTAGGGAGCCCCAGCCCTGGGGAGCCCTAGGCTTAGGGTTCCCCCCTGGGAGGGGGGAGCCCTAGGCCTAGGGAGCCCCAGCCCTGGGGAGCCCTAGGCTTAGGGTTCCCCCCTGGGAGCGGGGAGCCCTAGGCCTAGGGAGCCCCAGCCCTGGGGAGCCCTAGGCTTAGGATTCCCCCCTGGGAGGGGGGAGCCCTAGGCCTAGGGAGCCCCAGCCCTGGGGAGCCCTAGGCTTAGGGTTCCCCCCTGGGAGGGGGGAGCCCTAGGCCTAGGGAGCCCCAGCCCTGGGGAGCCCTAGGCTTAGGGTTCCCCCCTGGGAGGGGGGAGCCCTAGGCCTAGGGAGCCCCAGCCCTGGGGAGCCCTAGGCTTAGGGCTTCCCCCTGGGAGGGGGGAGCCCTAGGCCTAGGGAGCCCCAGCCCTGGGGAGCCCTAGGCTTAGGGTTCCCCCCTGGGAGGGGGGAGCCCTAGGCCTAGGGAGCCCCAGCCCTGGGGAGCCCTAGGCTTAGGGTTCCCCCCTGGGAGGGGGGAGCCCTAGGCCTAGGGAGCCCCAGCCCTGGGGAGCCCTAGGCTTAGGGTTCCCCCCTGGGAGGGGGGAGCCCTAGGCCTAGGGAGCCCCAGCCCTGGGGAGCCCTAGGCTTAGGGTTCCCCCCTGGGAGGGGGGAGCCCTAGGCCTAGGGAGCCCCAGCCCTGGGGAGCCCTAGGCTTAGGGTTCCCCCCTGGGAGGGGGGAGCCCTAGGCCTAGGGAGCCCCAGCCCTGGGGAGCCCTAGGCTTAGGGTTCCCCCCTGGGAGGGGGGAGCCCTAGGCCTAGGGAGCCCCAGCCCTGGGGAGCCCTAGGCTTAGGGTTCCCCCCTGGGAGGGGGGAGCCCTAGGCCTAGGGAGCCCCAGCCCTGGGGAGCCCTAGGCTTAGGGTTCCCCCCTGGGAGGGGGGAGCCCTAGGCCTAGGGAGCCCCAGCCCTGGGGAGCCCTAGGCTTAGGGTTCCCCCCTGGGAGGGGGGAGCCCTAGGCCTAGGGAGCCCCAGCCCTGGGGAGCCCTAGGCTTAGGGTTCCCCCCTGGGAGGGGGGAGCCCTAGGCCTAGGGAGCCCCAGCCCTGGGGAGCCCTAGGCTTAGGGTTCCCCCTCGGAGGGGGGAGCCCTAGGCCTAGGGAGCCCCAGCCCTGGGGAGCCCTAGGCCTAGGGAGCCCCAGCCCTGGGGAGCCCTAGGCTTAGGGTTCCCCCTGGGAGGGGGGAGCCCTAGGCCTAGGGAGCACCAGCCCTGGGGAGCCCTAGGCTTAGGGTTCCCCCTGGGAGGGGGGAGCCCGAGGCCTAGGGAGCCCCCGGGAGGGGAGCCCTAGGCTTAGGGTTCCCCCTGGGAGGGGGGAGCCCTAGGCCTAGGGAGCCCCCGGGAGGGGAGCCCTAGGCTTAGGGTTCCCCCTGGGAGGGGGGAGCCCTAGGCCTAGGGAGCCCCCGGGAGGGGAGCCCTAGGCTTAGGGTTCCCCCTGGGAGGGGGGAGCCCTAGGCCTAGGGAGCCCCAGCCCTGGGGAGCCCTAGGCTTAGGGTTCCCCCTGGGAGGGGGGAGCCCTAGGCCTAGGGAGCCCCAGCCCTGGGGAGCCCTAGGCTTAGGGTTCCCCCTGGGAGGAGGGAGCCCTAGGCCTAGGGAGCCCCAGCCCTGGGGAGCCCTAGGCTTAGGGTTCCCCCTGGGAGGGGGGAGCCTTGGCCTAGGGAGCCCCAGCCCTGGGGAGCCCTAGGCTTAGGGTTCCCCCTGGGAGGGGGGAGCCCTAGGCCTAGGGAGCCCCAGCCCTGGGGAGCCCTAGGCTTAGGGTTCCCCCTGGGAGGGGGGAGCCCTAGGCCTAGGGAGCCCCCGGGAGGGGAGCCCTAGGCTTAGGGTTCCCCCTGGGAGGGGGGAGCCCTAGGCCTAGGGAGCCCCCGGGAGGGGAGCCCTAGGCTTAGGGTTCCCCCTGGGAGGGGGGAGCCCTAGGCCTAGGGAGCCCCAGCCCTGGGGAGCCCTAGGCTTAGGGCCTCCCCCTGGGAGGGGGGAGCCCTAGGCCTAGGGAGCCCCAGCCCTGGGGAGCCCTAGGCTTAGGGCCTCCCCCTGGGAGGGGGGAGCCCTAGGCCTAGGGAGCCCCAGCCCTGGGGAGCCCTAGGCTTAGGGCCTCCCCCTGGGAGGGGGGAGCCCTAGGCCTAGGGAGCCCCAGCCCTGTGGAGCCCTAGGCTTAGGGCTTCAACCTGGGAGGGGGGAGCCCTAGGCCTAGGGAGCCCCAGCCCTGGGGAGCCCTAGGCTTAGGGCTTCAACCTGGGAGGGGGGAGCCCTAGGCCTAGGGAGCCCCAGCCCTGGGGAGCCCTAGGCTTAGGGCTTCCCCCTGGGAGGGGGGAGCCCTAGGCCTAGGGAGCCCCAGCCCTGGGGAGCCCTAGGCTTAGGGCTTCCCCCTGGGAGGGGGGAGCCCTAGGCCTAGGGAGCCCCAGCCCTGGGGAGCCCTAGGCTTAGGGCTTCCCCCTGGGAGGGGGGAGCCCTAGGCCTAGGGAGCCCCAGCCCTGGGGAGCCCTAGGCTTAGGGCTTCCCCTTGGGAGGGGGGAGCCCTAGGCCTAGGGAGCCCCAGCCCTGGGGAGCCCTAGGCTTAGGGCTTCCCCCTGGGAGGGGGGAGCCCTAGGCCTAGGGTTCCCCCTGGGAGGGGGGAGCCCTAGGCCTAGGGAGCCCCAGCCCTGGGGAGCCCTAGGCTTAGGGTTCCCCCTGGGAGGGGGGAGCGCTAGGCCTAGGGAGCCCCAGCCCTGGGGAGCCCTAGGCTTAGGGTTCCCCCTGGGAGGGGGGAGCCCTAGGCCTAGGGAGCCCCAGCCCTGGGGAGCCCTAGGCTTAGGGTTCCCCCTGGGAGGGGGGAGCCCTAGGCCTAGGGAGCCCCAGCCCTGGGGAGCCCTAGGCTTAGGGTTCCCCCTGGGAGGGGGGAGCCCTAGGCCTAGGGATCCCCAGCCCTGGGGAGCCCTAGGCCTAGGGTTCCCCCTGGGAGGGGGGAGCCCTAGGCCTAGGGAGCCCCAGCCCTGGGGAGCCCTAGGCCTAGGGTTCCCCCTGGGAGGGGGGAGCCCCAGGCCTAGGGAGCCCCAGCCCTGGGGAGCCCTAGGCCTAGGGTTCCCCCTGGGAGGGGGGAGCCCTAGGCCTAGGGAGCCCCAGCCCTGGGGAGCCCTAGGCCTAGGGTTCCCCCTGGGAGGGGGGAGCCCTAGGCCTAGGGAGCCCCCGGGAGGGGAGCCCTAGGCCTAGGGTTCCCCCTGGGAGGGGGGAGCCCTAGGCCTAGGGAGCCCCCGGGAGGGGAGCCCTAGGCCTAGGGAGCCCCAGCCCTGGGGAGCCCTAGGCCTAGGGTTCCCCCTGGGAGGGGGGAGCCCTAGGCCTAGGGAGCCCCAGCCCTGGGGAGCCCTAGGCTTAGGGTTCCCCCTGGGAGGGGGGAGCCCTAGGCCTAGGGAGCCCCAGCCCTGGGGAGCCCTAGGCTTAGGGTTCCCCCTGGGAGGAGGGAGCCCTAGGCCTAGGGAGCCCCAGCCCTGGGGAGCCCTAGGCTTAGGGTTCCCCCTGGGAGGGGGGAGCCCTAGGCCTAGGGAGCCCCAGCCCTGGGGAGCCCTAGGCTTAGGGTTCCCCCTGGGAGGGGGGAGCCCTAGGCCTAGGGAGCCCCAGCCCTGGGGAGCCCTAGGCTTAGGGTTCCCCCTGGGAGGGGGGAGCCCTAGGCCTAGGGAGCCCCCGGGAGGGGAGCCCTAGGCTTAGGGTTCCCCCTGGGAGGGGGGAGCCCTAGGCCTAGGGAGCCCCCGGGAGGGGAGCCCTAGGCTTAGGGTTCCCCCTGGGAGGGGGGAGCCCTAGGCCTAGGGAGCCCCAGCCCTGGGGAGCCCTAGGCTTAGGGCCTCCCCCTGGGAGGGGGGAGCCCTAGGCCTAGGGAGCCCCAGCCCTGGGGAGCCCTAGGCTTAGGGCCTCCCCCTGGGAGGGGGGAGCCCTAGGCCTAGGGAGCCCCAGCCCTGGGGAGCCCTAGGCTTAGGGCCTCCCCCTGGGAGGGGGGAGCCCTAGGCCTAGGGAGCCCCAGCCCTGGGGAGACCTAGGCTTAGGGCTTCAACCTGGGAGGGGGGAGCCCTAGGCCTAGGGAGCCCCAGCCCTGGGGAGCCCTAGGCTTAGGGCTTCAACCTGGGAGGGGGGAGCCCTAGGCCTAGGGAGCCCCAGCCCTGGGGAGCCCTAGGCTTAGGGCTTCCCCCTGGGAGGGGGGAGCCCTAGGCCTAGGGAGCCCCAGCCCTGGGGAGCCCTAGGCTTAGGGCTTCCCCCTGGGAGGGGGGAGCCCTAGGCCTAGGGAGCCCCAGCCCTGGGGAGCCCTAGGCTTAGGGCTTCCCCCTGGGAGGGGGGAGCCCTAGGCCTAGGGAGCCCCAGCCCTGGGGAGCCCTAGGCTTAGGGCTTCCCCCTGGGAGGGGGGAGCCCTAGGCCTAGGGAGCCCCAGCCTTGGGAGCCCTAGGCCTAGGGTTCCCCCTGGGAGGGGGGAGCCCTAGGCCTAGGGAGCCCCAGCCCTGGGGAGCCCTAGGCCTAAGGTTCCCCCTGGGAGGGGGGAGCCCTAGGCCTAGGGAGCCCCCGGGAGGGGAGCCCTAGGCCTAGGGTTCCCCCTGGGAGGGGGGAGCCCTAGGCCTAGGGAGCCCCCGGGAGGGGAGCCCTAGGCCTAGGGTTCCCCCTGGGAGGGGGGAGCCCTAGGCCTAGGGAGCCCCCGGGAGGGGAGCCCTAGGCCTAGGGTTCCCCCTGGGAGGGGGGAGCCCTAGGCCTAGGGAGCCCCCGGGAGGGGAGCCCTAGGCCTAGGGTTCCCCCTGGGAGGGGGGAGCCCTAGGCCTAGGGAGCCCCCGGGAGGGGAGCCCTAGGCCTAGGGAGCCCCAGCCCTGGGGAGCCCTAGGCCGAGGGTTCCCCCTGGGAGGGGGGAGCCCTAGGCCTAGGGAGCCCCAGCCCTGGGGAGCCCTAGGCCTAGGGTTCCCCCTGGGAGGGGGGAGCCCTAGGCCTAGGGAGCCCCAGCCCTGGGGAGCCCTAGGCCTAGGGTTCCCCCTGGGAGGGGGGAGCACTAGGCCTAGGGAGCCCCAGCCCTGGGGAGCCCTAGGCCTGGGTTCCCCCTGGGAGGGGGGAGCCCTAGGCCTAGGGAGCCCCAGCCCTGGGGAGCCCTAGGCCTAGGGTTCCCCCTGGGAGGGGGGAGCCCTAGGCCTAGGGAGCCCCAGCCCTGGGGAGCCCTAGGCCTAGGGTTCCCCCTGGGAGGGGGGAGCCCTAGGCCTAGGGAGCCCCAGCCCTGGGGAGCCCTAGGCCTAGAGTTCCCCCTGGGAGGGAGGAGCCCTAGGCCTAGGGAGCCCCAGCCCTGGGGAGCCCTAGGCCTAGGGTTCCCCCTGGGAGGGGGGAGCCCTAGGCCTAGGGAGCCCCAGCCCTGGGGAGCCCTAGGCCTAGGGTTCCCCCTGGGAGGGGGGAGCCCTAGGCCTAGGGAGCCCCAGGGAGGGGAGCCCTAGGCCTAGGGTTCCCCCTGGGAGGGGGGAGCCCTAGGCCTAGGGAGCCCCCGGGAGGGGAGCCCTGGGTCTAGGGTTCCCCCTGGGAGGGGGGAGCCCTAGGCCTAGGGAGCCCCCGCCCTGGGGAGCCCTGGGCCTAGGGTTCCCCCTGGGAGGGGGGAGCCCTAGGCCTAGGGAGCCCCCGCCCTGGGGAGCCCTGGGCCTAGGGTTCCCCCTGGGAGGGGGGAGCCCTAGGCCTAGGGAGCCCCCGCCCTGGGGAGCCCTGGGCCTAGGGTTCCCCCTGGGAGGGGGGAGCCCTAGGCCTAGGGAGCCCCCGCCCTGGGGAGCCCTGGGCCTAGGGTTCCCCCTGGGAGGGGGGAGCCCTAGGCCTAGGGAGCCCCCGCCCTGGGGAGCCCTGGGCCTAGGGTTCCCCCTGGGAGGGGGGAGCCCTAGGCCTAGGGAGCCCCCGCCCTGGGGAGCCCTAGGCCTAGGGTTCCCCCTGAGAGGGGGGAGCCCTAGGCCTAGGGAGCCCCAGCCCTGGGGAGCTCTAGGCCTAGGGTTCCCCCTGGGAGGGGGGAGCCCTAGGCCTAGGGAGCCCCAGCCCTGGGGAGCCCTAGGCCTAGGGTTCCCCCTGGGAGGGGGGAGCCCTAGGCCTAGGGAGCCCCAGCCTTGGGAGCCCTAGGCCTAGGGTTCCCCCTGGGAGGGGGGAGCCCTAGGCCTAGGGAGCCCCAGCCCTGGGGAGCCCTAGGCCTAAGGTTCCCCCTGGGAGGGGGGAGCCCTAGGCCTAGGGAGCCCCCGGGAGGGGAGCCCTAGGCCTAGGGTTCCCCCTGGGAGGGGGGAGCCCTAGGCCTAGGGAGCCCCCGGGAGGGGAGCCCTAGGCCTAGGGTTCCCCCTGGGAGGGGGGAGCCCTAGGCCTAGGGAGCCCCCGGGAGGGGAGCCCTAGGCCTAGGGTTCCCCCTGGGAGGGGGGAGCCCTAGGCCTAGGGAGCCCCCGGGAGGGGAGCCCTAGGCCTAGGGTTCCCCCTGGGAGGGGGGAGCCCTAGGCCTAGGGAGCCCCCGGGAGGGGAGCCCTAGGCCTAGGGAGCCCCAGCCCTGGGGAGCCCTAGGCCGAGGGTTCCCCCTGGGAGGGGGGAGCCCTAGGCCTAGGGAGCCCCAGCCCTGGGGAGCCCTAGGCCTAGGGTTCCCCCTGGGAGGGGGGAGCCCTAGGCCTAGGGAGCCCCAGCCCTGGGGAGCCCTAGGCCTAGGGTTCCCCCTGGGAGGGGGGAGCACTAGGCCTAGGGAGCCCCAGCCCTGGGGAGCCCTAGGCCTGGGTTCCCCCTGGGAGGGGGGAGCCCTAGGCCTAGGGAGCCCCAGCCCTGGGGAGCCCTAGGCCTAGGGTTCCCCCTGGGAGGGGGGAGCCCTAGGCCTAGGGAGCCCCAGCCCTGGGGAGCCCTAGGCCTAGGGTTCCCCCTGGGAGGGGGGAGCCCTAGGCCTAGGGAGCCCCAGCCCTGGGGAGCCCTAGGCCTAGAGTTCCCCCTGGGAGGGAGGAGCCCTAGGCCTAGGGAGCCCCAGCCCTGGGGAGCCCTAGGCCTAGGGTTCCCCCTGGGAGGGGGGAGCCCTAGGCCTAGGGAGCCCCAGCCCTGGGGAGCCCTAGGCCTAGGGTTCCCCCTGGGAGGGGGGAGCCCTAGGCCTAGGGAGCCCCAGGGAGGGGAGCCCTAGGCCTAGGGTTCCCCCTGGGAGGGGGGAGCCCTAGGCCTAGGGAGCCCCCGGGAGGGGAGCCCTGGGTCTAGGGTTCCCCCTGGGAGGGGGGAGCCCTAGGCCTAGGGAGCCCCCGCCCTGGGGAGCCCTGGGCCTAGGGTTCCCCCTGGGAGGGGGGAGCCCTAGGCCTAGGGAGCCCCCGCCCTGGGGAGCCCTGGGCCTAGGGTTCCCCCTGGGAGGGGGGAGCCCTAGGCCTAGGGAGCCCCCGCCCTGGGGAGCCCTGGGCCTAGGGTTCCCCCTGGGAGGGGGGAGCCCTAGGCCTAGGGAGCCCCCGCCCTGGGGAGCCCTGGGCCTAGGGTTCCCCCTGGGAGGGGGGAGCCCTAGGCCTAGGGAGCCCCCGCCCTGGGGAGCCCTGGGCCTAGGGTTCCCCTGGGAGGGGGGAGCCCTAGGCCTAGGGAGCCCCCGCCCTGGGGAGCCCTGGGCCTAGGGTTCCCCCTGGGAGGGGGGAGCCCTAGGCCTAGGGAGCCCCCGCCCTGGGGAGCCCTGGGCCTAGGGTTCCCCCTGGGAGGGGGGAGCCCTAGGCCTAGGGAGCCCCCGCCCTGGGGAGCCCTGGGCCTAGGGTTCCCCCTGGGAGGGGGGAGCCCTAGGCCTAGGGAGCCCCCGCCCTGGGGAGCCCTGGGCCTAGGGTTCCCCCTGGGAGGGGGGAGCCCTAGGCCTAGGGAGCCCCCGCCCTGGGGAGCCCTGGGCCTAGGGTTCCCCCTGGGAGGGGGGAGCCCTAGGCCTAGGGAGCCCCCGCCCTGGGGAGCCCTGGGCCTAGGGTTCCCCCTGGGAGGGGGGAGCCCTAGGCCTAGGGAGCCCCCGCCCTGGGGAGCCCTGGGCCTAGGGTTCCCCCTGGGAGGGGGGAGCCCTAGGCCTAGGGAGCCCCCGCCCTGGGGAGCCCTGGGCCTAGGGTTCCCCCTGGGAGGGGGGAGCCCTAGGCCTAGGGAGCCCCCGCCCTGGGGAGCCCTGGGCCTAGGGTTCCCCCTGGGAGGGGGGAGCCCTAGGCCTAGGGAGCCCCCGCCCTGGGGAGCCCTGGGCCTAGGGTTCCCCCTGGGAGGGGGGAGCCCTAGGCCTAGGGAGCCCCCGCCCTGGGGAGCCCTGGGCCTAGGGTCCCCCTGGGAGGGGGGAGCCCTAGGCCTAGGGAGCCCCCGCCCTGGGGAGCCCTGGGCCTAGGGTTCCCCCTGGGAGGGGGGAGCCCTAGGCCTAGGGAGCCCCCGCCCTGGGGAGCCCTGGGCCTAGGGTTCCCCTGGGAGGGGGGAGCCCTAGGCCTAGGGAGCCCCCGCCCTGGGGAGCCCTGGGCCTAGGGTTCCCCCTGGGAGGGGGGAGCCCTAGGCCTAGGGAGCCCCCGCCCTGGGGAGCCCTGGGCCTAGGGTTCCCCCTGGGAGGGGGGAGCCCTAGGCCTAGGGAGCCCCCGCCCTGGGGAGCCCTGGGCCTAGGGTTCCCCCTGGGAGGGGGGAGCCCTAGGCCTAGGGAGCCCCAGCCCTGGGGAGCCCTGGGCCTAGGGTTCCCCCTGGGAGGGGGGAGCCCTAGGCCTAGGGAGCCCCAGCCCTGGGGAGCCCTAGGCCTAGGGTTCCCCCTGGGAGGGGGGAGCCCTAGGCCTAGGGAGCCCCAGCCCTGGGGAGCTCTAGGCCTAGGGTTCCCCCTGGGAGGGGGAGCCCTAGGCCTAGGGAGCCCCAGCCCTGGGGAGCCCTAGGCCTAGGGTTCCCCCTGGGAGGGGGGAGCCCTAGGCCTAGGGAGCCCCAGCCTTGGGAGCCCTAGGCCTAGGGTTCCCCCTGGGAGGGGGGAGCCCTAGGCCTAGGGAGCCCCAGCCCTGGGGAGCCCTAGGCCTAAGGTTCCCCCTGGGAGGGGGGAGCCTAGGCCTAGGGAGCCCCCGGGAGGGGAGCCCTAGGCCTAGGGTTCCCCTGGGAGGGGGGAGCCCTAGGCCTAGGGAGCCCCCGGGAGGGGAGCCCTAGGCCTAGGGTTCCCCCTGGGAGGGGGGAGCCCTAGGCCTAGGGAGCCCCCGGGAGGGGAGCCCTAGGCCTAGGGTTCCCCCTGGGAGGGGGGAGCCCTAGGCCTAGGGAGCCCCCGGGAGGGGAGCCCTAGGCCTAGGGTTCCCCCTGGGAGGGGGGAGCCCTAGGCCTAGGGAGCCCCCGGGAGGGGAGCCCTAGGCCTAGGGAGCCCCAGCCCTGGGGAGCCCTAGGCCGAGGGTTCCCCCTGGGAGGGGGGAGCCCTAGGCCTAGGGAGCCCCAGCCCTGGGGAGCCCTAGGCCTAGGGTTCCCCCTGGGAGGGGGGAGCCCTAGGCCTAGGGAGCCCCAGCCCTGGGGAGCCCTAGGCCTAGGGTTCCCCCTGGGAGGGGGAGCACTAGGCCTAGGGAGCCCCAGCCCTGGGGAGCCCTAGGCCTGGGTTCCCCCTGGGAGGGGGGAGCCCTAGGCCTAGGGAGCCCCAGCCCTGGGGAGCCCTAGGCCTAGGGTTCCCCCTGGGAGGGGGGAGCCCTAGGCCTAGGGAGCCCCAGCCCTGGGGAGCCCTAGGCCTAGGTTCCCCCTGGGAGGGGGGAGCCCTAGGCCTAGGGAGCCCCAGCCCTGGGGAGCCCTAGGCCTAGAGTTCCCCCTGGGAGGGAGGAGCCCTAGGCCTAGGGAGCCCCAGCCCTGGGGAGCCCTAGGCCTAGGGTTCCCCTGGGAGGGGGGAGCCCCTAGGCCTAGGGAGCCCCAGCCCTGGGGAGCCCTAGGCCTAGGGTTCCCCCTGGGAGGGGGGAGCCCTAGGCCTAGGGAGCCCCAGGGAGGGGAGCCCTAGGCCTAGGGTTCCCCCTGGGAGGGGGGAGCCCTAGGCCTAGGGAGCCCCCGGGAGGGGAGCCCTGGGTCTAGGGTTCCCCTGGGAGGGGGGAGCCCTAGGCCTAGGGAGCCCCCGCCCTGGGGAGCCCTGGGCCTAGGGTTCCCCCTGGGAGGGGGGAGCCCTAGGCCTAGGGAGCCCCCGCCCTGGGGAGCCCTGGGCCTAGGGTTCCCCCTGGGAGGGGGGAGCCCTAGGCCTAGGGAGCCCCCGCCCTGGGAGCCCTGGGCCTAGGGTTCCCCCTGGGAGGGGGGAGCCCTAGGCCTAGGGAGCCCCCGCCCTGGGGAGCCCTGGGCCTAGGGTTCCCCCTGGGAGGGGGGAGCCCTAGGCCTAGGGAGCCCCCGCCCTGGGGAGCCCTGGGCCTAGGGTTCCCCCTGGGAGGGGGGAGCCCTAGGCCTAGGGAGCCCCCGCCCTGGGGAGCCCTGGGCCTAGGGTTCCCCCTGGGAGGGGGGAGCCCTAGGCCTAGGGAGCCCCCGCCCTGGGGAGCCCTGGGCCTAGGGTTCCCCCTGGGAGGGGGGAGCCCTAGGCCTAGGGAGCCCCCGCCCTGGGGAGCCCTGGGCCTAGGGTTCCCCCTGGGAGGGGGGAGCCCTAGGCCTAGGGAGCCCCCGCCCTGGGGAGCCCTGGGCCTAGGGTTCCCCCTGGGAGGGGGGAGCCCTAGGCCTAGGGAGCCCCCGCCCTGGGGAGCCCTGGGCCTAGGGTTCCCCCTGGGAGGGGGGAGCCCTAGGCCTAGGGAGCCCCCGCCCTGGGGAGCCCTGGGCCTAGGGTTCCCCCTGGGAGGGGGGAGCCCTAGGCCTAGGGAGCCCCCGCCCTGGGGAGCCCTGGGCCTAGGGTTCCCCCTGGGAGGGGGGAGCCCTAGGCCTAGGGAGCCCCCGCCCTGGGGAGCCCTGGGCCTAGGGTTCCCCCTGGGAGGGGGGAGCCCTAGGCCTAGGGAGCCCCCGCCCTGGGGAGCCCTGGGCCTAGGGTTCCCCCTGGGAGGGGGGAGCCCTAGGCCTAGGGAGCCCCCGCCCTGGGGAGCCCTGGGCCTAGGGTTCCCCCTGGGAGGGGGGAGCCCTAGGCCTAGGGAGCCCCCGCCCTGGGGAGCCCTGGGCCTAGGGTTCCCCCTGGGAGGGGGGAGCCCTAGGCCTAGGGAGCCCCCGCCCTGGGGAGCCCTGGGCCTAGGGTTCCCCCTGGG
Organism: Tenrec ecaudatus; assembly: GCF_050624435.1. Classification (NCBI taxonomy): domain Eukaryota; kingdom Metazoa; phylum Chordata; class Mammalia; order Afrosoricida; family Tenrecidae; genus Tenrec; species Tenrec ecaudatus. Next base: position 110,263 of record NW_027458209.1, read on the forward strand.
AGGGGGGAGCCCTAGGCCTAGGGAGCCCCCGCCCTGGGGAGCCCTGGGCCTAGGGTTCCCCCTGGGAGGGGGGAGCCCTAGGCCTAGGGAGCCCCCGCCCTGGGGAGCCCTGGGCCTAGGGTTCCCCCTGGGAGGGGGGAGCCCTAGGCCTAGGGAGCCCCCGCCCTGGGGAGCCCTGGGCCTAGGGTTCCCCCTGGGAGGGGGGAGCCCTAGGCCTAGGGAGCCCCCGCCCTGGGGAGCCCTGGGCCTAGGGTTCCCCTGGGAGGGGGGAGCCCTAGGCCTAGGGAGCCCCCGCCCTGGGGAGCCCTGGGCCTAGGGTTCCCCCTGGGAGGGGGAGCCCTAGGCCTAGGGAGCCCCCTGGGAGGGGGGAGCCCTAGGCCTAGGGAGCCCCCGCCCTGGGGAGCCCTGGGCCTAGGGTTCCCCCTGGGAGGGGGGAGCCCTAGGCCTAGGGAGCCCCAGCCCTGGGGAGCCCTAGGCTTAGGGTTCCCCCTGGGAGGGGGGAGCCCTAGGCCTAGGGAGCCCAAGCCCTGGAATCTGAGGGGGGAGCCCTAGGCCTAGGGAGCCCCAGCCCTGGGGAGCCCTAGGCTTAGGGTTCCCCCTGGGAGGGGGGAGCCCTAGGCCTAGGGAGCCCCAGCCCTGGGGAGCCTAGGCTTAGGGTTCCCCCTGGGAGGGGGAGCCTAGCAAGCCCTGG
>NW_027458210.1:300000-444455 GCF_050624435.1 Tenrec ecaudatus
TAGGCTTAGGCTAAGGCTAGGGCTCCCCTAGCCTTAGGTTAGGGAACCCCTAGGCTTAGGCTAGGGCTCCCCTAGGCTTAGGATAGGTCTCCCCTAGCCTTTGGCTATGGCACGCCTAGGCTTAGGCCAGGACTCCCCTAGCATTAGGTTAGGGCACCCCTAGGATTAGGCTAGGGTTCCCTTAGCCTTAGGCTAGGGCACCCCTAGGGTTAGGCTAAGGCTAGGGCTCCCCTAGACTTAGGTTAGGGCACCTTTAAGCTTAGGTTAAGGCTAGGGCTCCCCTAGCATTACGTTCGGGCACCCCTAGGCTTAGGCTAAGGCTAGGGCTCCCCTAGACTTAGGCTAGGGCACCTTTAGGCTTAGGGTAAGGCTAGGGCTCCCCTTGCCTTAGGCTAGGGCAGCCCTAGGCTTAGGCTAAGGCTAGGGCTCCCCTTGCCTAAGGCTAGGGCACCCCTAGGCTTAGGCTAAGGCTAGGTCTCCCCTAGCCTTAGGCTAGGGCTCCCCTAGCATTAGGCTAGGTCTCCCCTAGCCTTGCACAGGGCACTCCAAGGCCTGGGCTAACGCTAGGGCTCCCCTAGTCTTAGGCTAGGGCACCCCTAGGCTTAGGGTAAGGCTAGGGCTCCCCTAGCCTTAGGCTATGGCTCCCTTAACCTTAGGCTATATCACCCCTAGGCTTAGGCTAAGGCTAGGGCTCCCCTAGCCTTAGGCTAAGGCTCCCCAAGCCTTAGGCTAGGGCACCCATAGGATTAAGACAAGGCTAGGGCTCCCCTAGACTTTGGCTAGGGCACCCCTAGGCTTAGGCTACGGCTCCCCTAAGCTTAGGCTCAGGCACCCCTAGACTTAGGCCAGGGCTCCACTAGCCTTAGGCTAGAGCTCCCCTAACCTTAGGCTATGGCACCCCTAGGCTTAGCCTAAGGCTACGTCTCCCTAGCCTTAGGCTAGGGCTCTCCTAGCCTTAGGCTAGGGCACCCCTAAGCTTAGGCTCGGGCACCCCTAGTCTTCGGCTAGGGCTCCATTAGCCTTAGGCTAGGGCTCCCCTATCCTTAGGCCACGGCACCCCTAGACTTAGTCAAGGGCTCCCCTAGACTTAGGCTAGGGCTCCCCTAACCTTAGGCTAGGGCACACCTAGGCTTAGGCTTGGGCTCCCCTAGCCTTAGGTTCGGGCACCCCTAGGGTTAGGCTAAGGCTAGGGCTCCTCTAGCCTTAGGCTAGGGCACCCCTAGGCTTAGGCTGGGGCTCCCCTAGACTTAGGCTAGGGCACCTTTAGGCTTAGGGTAAGGCTAGGGCTCCCCTAGCTTTAGGCTAGGGCTCCCCTAGTCTTAGGCAAGGGCTCCCATAGCCTTAGGCTAGGGCACCCCTAGGCTTAGTCTAGGGAACCCCTAGGCTTAGGCTAAGGCTAGGGCTCCCCTAGTCTTAGCCTAGGGCATCCCTAGGCTTAGGCTAGGGCTCCCATATCCTTAGGCTAGGGCACTCCTAGGCTTAGGGTAAGGCTAGGGCTCCCCTAGCCTTAGGCTATGGCTCCCCTAGCCTTAGGCTAGGGCAGCCCTAGGCTTAGTCTAAGGCTAGGGCTCCCCTAGCCTTAGGCTAGGGCTCCCTTAGCCTTAGGTTAGGGCAGCCCTAGGCTTAGGCTAAGTCTAGGGCTCCCCTAGCCTTAGGCTAGGGCACCCCTAGGCTTAGGCTAAGGCTAGGTCTCCCCTAGCCTTAGGCTAGGGCTCCCCTAGCATTAGGCTAGGGCTCCCCTAGCCTTGGATAGGGCACACCTAGGCCTGGTCTAACGCTAGGGCTCCCCTAGCCTTAGGTTAGGGCACCGCTATGCTTAGGCTAAGGCTAGGGCTCCCCTAGGCTTAGGCTAAGGCTAGGGCTCCCCTAGCCTATGGCTAGGGCTCCCCTAGCCTTATGCTAGGGCTCCCCTAGCCTTAGGCTAGATCACCCCTAGGCCTAGTCTAAGGCTAGGGCTCCCCTAGCCTTAGGCTAGGGCACCCATAGGCTTAGGCTAAGGCTAGGGCTCCCCTTACCTTAGGCTAGGGCACCCCTAGGCCTAGGCTAGGGCTCCGCTAGCCTTAGGCTAGATCACCCCTAGGCTTAGGCTAAGGCTAGGGCTCCCCTAGCCTTAGGCTAAGGCCACAAGCCTTAGGCTAGGGCACCCATAGGCTTAGGGTAAGGCTAGGGCTCCCCTAGACTTAGGCCAGGGCTCCCCTATCCTTAGGCTAGGGCACCCCTAGGCTTAGGCTAAGGCTAGGACTCCCCTAGGCTTAGGCTCGGGCACCCGTAGGCTTAGGCTAGGTCTCCACTACCCTTAGGCTAGGGCTCCCATAGACTTAGGTTAGGGCACCCCTAGGATAAGGCTTGGGTTCCCTTAGCCTTAGGCTAGGGCACCCCTAGGGTTAGGCTAAGGCTAGGGCTCCCCTAGACTTAGGTTAGGTCACCTTTAAGCTTAGGTTAAGGCTAGGGCTCCCCTAGCCTTACGTTAGGGCACCCCTAGGCTTAGGCTAAGGCTAGGGGTCCCCTAGACTTAGGTAGGGCACCTTTAGGCTTAGGCTAAGGCTAGGGCTCCCCTAGCCTTAGGCTAGGGCTCCCCTAGCCTTAGGCTAGGGCACCCCTAGGCTTAGGCTAGGGCACCCCTAGGCTTAGGCTAGGGCTCCCCTAGCCTTAGGCTATGGCATTCCGAGGCTTAGGCTAGGGCTCCCATAGCCTTCGGCTAGAGCACCCCTAGGCTTAGGCTAGGGCTCCCATAGCCTTAGTCTAGGGCACCCCTAGGCTTAGGCTAAGGCTAGGGCTCCCCTTGCCTAAGGCTAGGGCACCCCTAGGCTTAGGCTAAGGCTAGGTCTCCCCTAGCCTTAGGCTAGGGCTCCCCTAGCATTAGGCTAGGTCTGCCCTAGCCTTGGACAGGGCACCCCTAGGCCTGGGCTAACGCTAGGGCTCCCCTAGTCTTAGGCTAGGGCACCCCTAGGCTTAGGGTAAGGCTAGGGCTCCCCTAGCCTTAGGCTATGGCTCCCCTAACCTTAGGCTATATCACCCCTAGGCTTAGGCTAAGGCTAGGGCTCCCCTATCCTTAGGCTAAGGCTCCCCAAGCCTTAGGCTAGGACACCCATAGGATTAAGCCAAGGCTAGGGCTCCCCTAGAATTTGGCTAGGGCACCCCTAGGCTTAGGCTAGGTCTCCCCTAAGCTTAGGCTCGGGCATCCCTAGACTGAGGCTAGGGCTCCACTAGCCTTAAACTAGGGCTCCCCTAACCTTATGCTAGGGCACCCCTAGGCATAGGCTAAGGCTATGTCTCCCCTAGCCTTAGGTTAGGGCTCTCCTAGACTTAGGCTAGGGCACCACTAGGCTTAGGCTCGGGCACCCCTAGGTTTATGCTAGGGCTCCATTAGCCTTAGGCAAGGGCTCCCCTAGGCTTAGGCTCAGGTACGCCTAGGCTTAGGCTAGGGCTCTCTAGCCTTGGGCTAGGGCTCCCCTAACCTTATGCTAGGGCACACCTAGGTTTAGGCTGCCTAGGGCTCCCCTAGCCTTCGGCTAGGGCTCCCCAAACCTTAGGGTAGGTCACCCCTATGTTAGGCTAAGGCTAGGGCTCCCCTAACCATAGTCTAGGGCTCCCCACTCCTTAGGCTAGGGCACTACTAGGCTTAGGCTCGGGCACCCCTAGGCTTAGGCTAGTGTTCCAATAGACTTAGGCTAGGGCTCCCCTAGCCTTAGGCAAGTGCTCCCCTATCCTTAGGCTAGGGCTCCCCCAGACTTAGTCAGGGCTCCCCTAGCCTTAGGCTAGGGCTCCCATAGCCTTAGGCTAGGGCTCCCCTCCCCTTAGGGTAGGGCAGCCCTAGTCTTATGCTAGGGCTCTACTAGACTAAGCCTAGGGATCCCCTAGGGTTAGGCTAGGGCTCCCCTAGCCTTACACTAGGGCAACCCTAGGCTTAGGCTAAGGCTAGGGTTCCCCTAGCCTTAGGGTAGGTCTCCCCTAGCCTTGGCTAGGGCACCCCTAGGCTTAGGCTAACGCTAGGGCTCCCATAGCCTTAGGCTAGGGCTCCCTGAGCCTTAGGCTAGGGCACCCATAGGCTTAGGCTTATGCTAGGGCTTCCCTAGCCTTAGGCTAGGCACCCCTAGGCTTAGGCTAAGGCTAGGGCTCCCCTAGGCTTAGGCTACGGCACCACTAGGCTTAGGCTAGGGCTAGGGCTCCCCTAGCCTTAGGTTAGGGCACCCCTAGGCTTAGGCTTTGGCTAGGGCTCCCCTAGACTTAGGCTACGGCACCTTTAGGCTTAGGCTAAGGCTAGGGCTCCCCTAGCCTTAGGCTAGGGCTCCCCTAGGCTTAGGCTAGGGCACCCCTAGGCTTAGGCTAGGGCACCCCTAGGCTTAGGCTAAGGCTAGGGCTCCCCTAGCCTTAGGCTAGGGCATCCCTAGGCTTAGGCTAGGGATCCTCTAACTTTAGGTTCGGGCACCCCTAGTCTTAGGCTAAGGCTAGGGCTCCCCTAGCCTTAGGCTAGGGCACCCCTAAGCTTAGCCTAAGGCTGGGGCTCCCCTAGCCTTAGGCTAGGGCTCCGCTAGGCTTAGGCTCGAGCACCCTTAGGGTTAGGCTAGGGCTCCACTAGCCTTAGGCTAGGGCTCCCTTAACCTTATGCTATGGCACCCCTAGGTTTAGGCTAAGGCTAGGGCTCCCCTAGCCTTAGGCTCGGGCTCTCCTAGCCTTTGGCTAATGCACCACTAGGCTAAGGCTCGGGCACCCCTAGGCTTAGGCTAGGGCTCCACTACACTTAGGCTAGGGCTCCCCTAGCCTTAGGGAAGGGCTCCCCTAGCCTTAGGTTAGGGCACCCCTAGGCTTAGGCTAAGGCTAGGGCTCCCCTAGCCTTGGATAGGGCACACCTAGGCCTGGTCTAACGCTAGGGCTCCCCTAGCCTTAGGCTAGGGCTCCCCTAGCCTTAGGCTAGATCACCCCTAGGCCTAGTCTAAGGCTAGAGCTCCCCTAGCCTTAGGCTAGGGCTCCCCTAGACTTAGGCTAGGGCACCCCTAGGCTTAGGCTAGGGCTCCCCTAAGCTTAGGCTCGGACACCAATAGACTGAGGCTAGGGCTCCACTAGCCTTAAGCTTGGGCTCCCCTAACCTTATGCTAGGGCACCACTAGGCTTAGGCTCGGGCACCCCTAGGTTTAGGCTAGGGCTCCATTAGCCTTAGGCTAGGGCTCCCCTAGGCTTAGGCCAGGTACGCCTAGGCTTAGGCTAGGGCTCTCTAGCCTTGGGCTAGGGCTCCCCTAACCTTATGCTAGGGCACCCCTAGTCTTATGCTAGGGCTCTACTAGCCTAAGCCTAGGGATCCCCTAGGGTTAGGCTAGGGCTCCCCTAGCCTTACACTAGGGCACCCCTACGCTTAGGCTAAGGCTAGAGTTCCCCTAGCCTTAGGGTAGGGCTCCCCTAGCCTTGGCTAGGGCACCCCTAGGCTTAGGCTAACGCTAGGGCTCCCATAGCCTTAGGCTAGGGCTCCCCAAGCCTTAGGATAGGGCACCCATAGGCTTAGGCTAATGCTAGGGCTCCCCTAGCCTTAGGCTACGCACCCCTAGGTTTAGGCTAAGGCTAGGGCTCCCCTAGGCTTAGGCTCGGGCACCCGTAGGCGTAGGCTAGGTCTCCACTACCCTTAGGCTAGGGCTCCCATAGCCTTAGGGTTTGGCTCCCCTGGCCTTAGGCTACGGCACCCCTAGGCTTAGGCTAAGGCTAGGGCTCCCCTAGGCTTAGGCTAGGGCACCACTAGGCTTAGGCTAGGGCACCCCTAGGCTTAGGCTAGGGTTAGGGCTCCCCTAGCCTTAGGTTAGGACACCCCTAGGCTTAGGCTAGGGCTAGGGCTCCCCTAGGCTTAGGCTAGGGCACCCCTAGGCTTAGGCTAGGGCACCCCTAGGCTTAGGCTAAGGCTAGGGCTCCCCTAGTCTTGGATAGGGCACACCTAGGCCTGGTCTAACGCTAGGGCTCCCCTAGCCTTAGGCTAGGGCTCCCCTTGCCTTAGGCTAGATCACCCCTCGGCCTAGTCTAAGGCTAGAGCTCCCCTAGCCTTAGGCAAGGCTCCCCAAACCTTAGGCTAGGGCACCCATAGGCTTAGGCTAAGGCTAGGGCTCCCCTTGCCTTAGGCTAGGGCACCCCTAGGCTTAGGCTAGGACTCCCCTAGCCTTAGGCTAGATCACCCCTGGGCTTAGGCTAAGGCTAGGGCTCCCCTAGCCTTAGGCTAGGGCTCCCCTAGACTTAGGCTAGGGCACCCCTAGGCTTAGGCTAGGGCTCCCCTAAGCTTAGGCTCGGACACCAATAGACTGAGGCTAGGGCTCCACTAGCCTTAAGCTTGGGCTCCCCTAACCTTATGCTAGGGCAGCACTAGGCTTAGGCTCGGGCACCCCTAGGTTTAGGCTAGGGCTCCATTAGCCTTAGGCTAGGGCTCCCCTAGGCTTAGGCCAGGTACGCCTAGGCTTAGGCTAGGGCTCTCTAGCCTTGGGCTAGGGCTCCCCTAACCTTATGCTAGGGCACCCCTAGTCTTATGCTAGGGCTCTACTAGCCTAAGCCTAGGGATCCCCTAGGGTTAGGCTAGGGCTCCCCTAGCCTTACACTAGGGCACCCCTACGCTTAGGCTAAGGCTAGAGTTCCCCTAGCCTTAGGGTAGGGCTCCCCTAGCCTTGGCTAGGGCACCCCTAGGCTTAGGCTAACGCTAGGGCTCCCATAGCCTTAGGCTAGGGCTCCCCAAGCCTTAGGATAGGGCACCCATAGGCTTAGGCTAATGCTAGGGCTCCCCTAGCCTTAGGCTACGCACCCCTAGGTTTAGGCTAAGGCTAGGGCTCCCCTAGGCTTAGGCTCGGGCACCCGTAGGCGTAGGCTAGGTCTCCACTACCCTTAGGCTAGGGCTCCCATAGCCTTAGGGTTTGGCTCCCCTGGCCTTAGGCTACGGCACCCCTAGGCTTAGGCTAAGGCTAGGGCTCCCCTAGGCTTAGGCTAGGGCACCACTAGGCTTAGGCTAGGGCACCCCTAGGCTTAGGCTAGGGTTAGGGCTCCCCTAGCCTTAGGTTAGGGCACCCCTAGGCTTAGGCTAGGGCTAGGGCTCCCCTAGGCTTAGGCTAGGGCACCCCTAGGCTTAGGCTAGGGCACCCCTAGGCTTAGGCTAAGGCTAGGGCTCCCCTAGCCTTAGGCTAGGGCATCCCTAGGCTTAGGATAGGGCTCCCATAGCGTTAGGCTAGGGCAGCCCTAGGCATAGGCTAAGGCTAGGGCTCCCCTAGCCTAACGCTAGGGCACCCCTAGGCTTAGGCTAAAGCTAGGTCCACCCTAGCCTTAGGCTAGGAATCCCCTAGCATTAGGCTAGGTCTCCCCTAGTCTTGGATAGGGCACCCCTAGGCCTGGGCTAACGCTAGGGCTCCCCTAGCTTTAGGCTAGGGCACCCCTAGGCTTAGGCTAAGGCTAGGGCTCCCCTAGCCTTAGGCTATGGCTCCCCTTACCTTAGGCTAGATCCCCCTTAGACTTAGGCTAAGGCTAGGGCTCCCCTAGCCTTAGGCTAAGGCTCCCCAAGCCTTAGGCTAGGGCACCCATAGGCTTAGGCTAAGGCTACGACTCCCCTAGACTTAGGCTAGGGAACACCTAGGTTTAGGCTATGGCTCCCCTAATCTTAGGCTCAGGCACCCCTTGACTTAGGCTAGGGCTCCACTAGCCTTAGGCCACGGCACCCCTAGGCTTAGTCAAGGGCTCCCCTAGCCTTAGCCAAGGCTCCCCTAGCCTTAGGCTAGGGCACACCTAGGCTTAGGCTAGGGCTCCCCTAGCCTTAAGTTCGGGCACCCCTAGGCTTAGGCTAGGGCTCCCCTAGGCTTCGGATAGGTCTCCCCTAGCATTTGGCTACGGCACCCCTAGGCTTAGGCTAGGGCTCCCCTAGGCTTAGGCTAGGGCTCCCTTAGCTTTAGGTTAGGGCTCCCCTAGGTTTAGGCTAAGGCTAGGGCCCCCTAGCCTTAGGCTAGTTCTCCCCAACCTTAGGCTAGGGCACCAGTAGGCTTAGGCTAAGGCTAGGGCTCCCCTAGCCTTAGGGTAGGGCTCCCCTTGCCTTGGCTAGGGCACCCCAAGGCTAAGGCTAACGCTAGGGCACCCATAGCCTTACGCTAGGGCTCCCCCAGGCCTTAGGCTATGGCTAGGGCTCCCCTATCCTTAGGCTAGGAAACCCATAGGCTTAGGCTAAGGCTAGGGCTCCCCTAGCCTTAGGCTAGGGCACACCTAGGCTTAGGCTAGGGCTCCCCTTGCCTTAGGCTCGGGCTCCCCTAGCCTTAGGCTAGGGCTCCCCTAGCCTTAGTCTAGGGCTCCCCTTGCCTTAGGCTCAGGCTCCCCTAGCCTTAGGCTCGTGCTCCCCTAGCCTTAGGCTCGGGCACCCCTAGCCTCAGTTTAGGGCTCCCCTAGACTTAGTCCAGGGCTCCCCTAGCCTTACATTAGGGCACCCCTAGGCTTAGGCTAAGGCTAGGGCACACCTAGCCTTAGGGTAGGGCTCCCCTAGCCTTGGCTAGGGCACCCCTAGGCTTAGGCTAACGCTAGGGCTCCCATAGCCTTAAGCTAGGGCTCCCCGAGCCTTAGGCAAGGGCACCCCTAGGCTTAGGCTAACGCTAGGGCTCCCCTAGCCTTAGGCTAGGGCACCCCAAAGCTTATGCTAAGGATGGGGCTCCCCTAGCCTTAGGCTAGGGCTCCGCTAGGCTTAGGCTCGGGCACCCCTAGGCTTAGCCTAGGTCTTCACTACCCTTAGGCTAGGGCTCCCCTAGCCTTAGGGTAGGGCTCCCCTAGCCTTAGGTTAGGGCACCCCTAGGCTTAGGCTAAGGCTAGGGCTCCCCTAGCCTTAGGCTAGGGCACCCCTAGGCTTAGGCTAGGGCTAGGGTTCCCCAAGCCTTAGGTTAGGGCACCCCTAGGCTTAGGCTAAGCCTAGGGCTCCCCTAGCCGTAGGTTAGGGCACCCCTAGGCTTAGGCTATGGCTCCCCTAGCCTTAAGCTAGGGCACCCCTAGCCTTAGGCTCGGGCACACCTAACCTTAGGCTAGGGCTCCCCTAGCCTTAGGTCCGGGCACCCCTAGGCTTAGGCTTGGGCTCCCCTAGCCTTAGGCTAGGGCACCCATAGGGTTAGGCTAAGGCTGGGCTCCCCTAGCCTTAAGCTAGGGCTCCCCCAGCCTTAGGCTAGGGCACCCCTTGGCTTAGGCTAAGTCTAGGGCTCCCCTAGCCTTAGGATAGGGCTCCCCTAGCCTTAGGCTAGGGCACCCCTAGGCTTAGGCTAGGACTTCCATAGACTTAAGCTAGGGCACCCCTAGGCTTAGGGTAAGGCTAGGGCTCCCCTAGCCTTAGGCTAGGGCTCCTCTAGCCTTAGGCTAGGGCACCCCTAGGCTTAGGCTAAGGGTAGGGCTCCCCTAGCCTTAGGCTAGGGCTCCACTAGGCTTAGGCTAGGGCTCCCCTAGCCTTAGGCTAGGGCACCCCTAGGCTTAGGCTATGGCTAGGGATCCCCTAGCCTTAGGCTAGGGCTCCACTAAGCTTAGGCTAGGGCTCCCCTAGCCTTAGGCTAGGGCACCTTTAGGCTTAGGCTAAGGCTAGGGCTCCCCTAGCCTTAGGCTAGGGCACCCGTAGTCTTAGGCTAGGGTACCCCGAGGCTTAGGGTAAGGCTAGGGCTCCCCTAGCCTTAGGCTAGGGCTCCCCTAGCCTTAGACTAGGGCACCCCTAGGCTTAGGCTAAGTATAGGGCTCCCCTAGCCTTAGACTAGGGCACACCTAGGCTTAGGCTAAGGCTAGGGCTCCCCTCGCCTTAGGCTAGGGCTCCCCTAGCATTAGGCTAGGGCACCCCTAGGCTTAGGCTAAGGCTAGGGCTCCCTATCCTTTCGCTAGGGCTCCCCTAGCCTTGGATAGGCACCCCTAGGCCTAGGCTAACGCTAGGGATCCCCTAACCTTAGGCTAGGGCACCCCTAGGCTTAGGCTAAGACTAGGGCTCCCCTAGCCTTAGGCTAAGGAACCCCTAGCCTTAGGCTAAGGTACCCCTAACCTTAGGCTAGGACACCCCTAGGCTTAGGCTAGGGCTCCATTAGCCGTAGGCTAGGGCACACCTAGCCTTAGGCTAAGGCTAGGGCTCCCCTAGCCTTAGGCTAGGGCTCTCCTAGCCTTAGGCTAGGGCACCCCTAGGCTTAGGCTCAGGCTCCCCTAGCCTTAGGCTCAGGAACCCCTAGCCTTAAGCTAAGGCACCCCTAGGCTTAGGCTAGGGCTCCCCTAGCCTTAGGCTAGGGCACCCATAGGGTTAGGCTAAGGCTGGGCTCCCCTAGCCTTAAGCTAGGGCTCCCCCAGCCTTAGGCTAGGGCACCCCTAGGCTTAGGCTAAGTCTAGGGCTCCCCTAGCCTTAGGATAGGGCTCCCCTAGCCTTAGGCTAGGGCACCCCTAGGCTTAGGCTAGGACTTCCATAGACTTAAGCTAGGGCACCCCTAGGCTTAGGGTAAGGCTAGGGCTCCCCTAGCCTTAGGCTAGGGCTCCTCTAGCCTTAGGCTAGGGCACCCCTAGGCTTAGGCTAAGGGTAGGGCTCCCCTAGCCTTAGGCTAGGGCTCCACTAGCCTTAGGCTAGGGCTCCCCTAGCCTTAGGCTAGGGCACCCCTAGGCTTAGGCTATGGCTAGGGCTCCCCTAGCCTTAGGCTAGGGCTCCACTAAGCTTAGGCTAGGGCTCCCCTAGCCTTAGGCTAGGGCACCTTTAGGCTTAGGCTAAGGCTAGGGCTCCCCTAGCCTTAGGCTAGGGCACCCGTAGTCTTAGGCTAGGGTACCCCGAGGCTTAGGGTAAGGCTAGGGCTCCCCTAGCCTTAGGCTAGGGCTCCCCTAGCCTTAGACTAGGGCACCCCTAGGCTTAGGCTAAGTATAGGGCTCCCCTAGCCTTAGGCTAGGGCACACCTAGGCTTAGGCTAAGGCTAGGGCTCCCCTCGCCTTAGGCTAGGGCTCCCCTAGCATTAGGCTAGGGCACCCCTAGGCTTAGGCTAAGGCTAGGGCTCCCTATCCTTTCGCTAGGGCTCCCCTAGCCTTGGATAGGCACCCCTAGGCCTAGGCTAACGCTAGGGATCCCCTAACCTTAGGCTAGGGCACCCCTAGGCTTAGGCTAAGACTAGGGCTCCCCTAGCCTTAGGCTAAGGAACCCCTAGCCTTAGGCTAAGGTACCCCTAACCTTAGGCTAGGACACCCCTAGGCTTAGGCTAGGGCTCCATTAGCCGTAGGCTAGGGCACACCTAGCCTTAGGCTAAGGCTAGGGCTCCCCTAGCCTTAGGCTAGGGCTCTCCTAGCCTTAGGCTAGGGCACCCCTAGGCTTAGGCTCAGGCTCCCCTAGCCTTAGGCTCAGGAACCCCTAGCCTTCAGCTAAGGCACCCCTAGGCTTAGGCTAGGGCTCCCCTAGCCTTAGGCTAGGGCACCCAGGCTTAGGCTAAGGCTAGGGCTCCCCTAGCATTACGTTAGGGCACCCCTAGGCTTAGGCTAAGGTTAGGGCTCCCCTAGCCTTAGTCTAGGGCTCCCCTAGCCTTAGGCTAGTGCTCCCCTATCTTAAGGCTAGGGCTCCCCTAGGCTTAGGCTAAGACAAGGGCTCCCCAGGCCTTAGGCTAGGGCACCCCTAGGCTTAGGCTAAGGATAGGGCTCCGCTAGCCATAGGCTAGGGCACCCCTAGGCTTAGGCTAGGGCTCCCCTAGCCTTAGGCTAGGACACCCCTATGCTTAGGCTAAGGCTAGTGCTCCCCTAGTCTTAGACTAGTGCACCCCTAGGCTTAGGCTAAGGTTAGGGCTGCCCTAGCCTTAGGCTAGGGCTCCCCTAGCCTTAGGCTAGGGCTCCCTTAGCTTTAGGCTAGGGCTCCCTTAGCCTTAGGCTAGGGCTCCCTTAGCCTTAGGCTAGGGCTCCCCTAACCTTAGGCAAGGGTACCCCTAGCCTTAGGCAGTGGCACCCCTAGCCTTAGGCTTGGGCACCCATAGGCATAGGCTAAGGGTAGGGTTCCCCTAGCCTTACACTAGGGCACCCCTAGGCTTAGGCTTGGGCTCCCCTAGCCTTAGGCTAGGGCACCCCTAGGCTTAGACTAAGGCTCGTGCTCACCTAGCCTTAGGCTAGGGCATCCCTAAGCTTAGGCTAAGGCTAATGCTCCCCTAGCCTTAGGCTAGGGCACCCCTAGGCTTAGGCTAAGGCTCGTGTTCACCTAGCCTTAGGCTAGGGCATCCCTAAGCTTAGGCGAAGGCTAGGGCTCCCCTAGCCTAAGGCTAGGGCTCCCCTAGGCTTAGGCTATGGCTAAGGCTCCCCTAGATTTAGGCTAGGGCACACCTAGGCTTAGGCTTCGGCTATGGCTTCCCTAGCCTTAGGTTCTGGCATACCTAGGCTTAGGCTAAGGCTAGGGCTCCCCTAGCCTTAGGCTAGGGATCCCTTAGCCTTAGGCCAGGGATCCCTTAGCCTTAGGCTAAGGCTCCCCTATCCTTAGGCAAGGGTACCCCTATCCTTAGGCTAGGGCAAACCTAGGCTTAAAATAAGGCTAGGGCTCACCTAGCCTTAGGCTAGGGCAACCCTAGTCTTAGGCTTGGGCTCCCCTAGCCTTAGGCTAGGGCACCCCTAGGCTTAGGCTAAGGCTTGTGCTCCCGTAGTCTTTGGCTAGGGCACCAGTAAGCTTAGGCTAAGGCCAGGGCTCCCTTAGCCTTAGGCTAGGGCTCCCCTAGCCTTAGACTAGGGCTCCCCTAACCTTAGGCTAGGGCACCCCTAGGATAAGGCTAAGGCTAGGGCTCCCCTAGGCTTAGGCTAGGGCTCCTCTAGCCTTAGGCTCGGGCTCCCCTAGCCTTAGGCTCGGGCTCCCCTAGCCTTAGGCTTGGGCACCCGTACCCTTAGGCTAGGGCTCCCCTAGCCTTAGGCTAGGTCACCCCTAGGCTTAGGCTAGGGTTCCATTAGCCGTACGCTAGGGCTCCCCTAGCCTTTTGCTAGGGCTCTCCTAGCCTTAGGCTAGGGCACCCCTAGGCTTAGGCTGAGGCTCCCCTAACCTTAGGCTCGGGAACCGCTAGCCTTAGGCTAAGGCACCCCTAGGCTTAGGCTAGGGCTACGGCTCCCCTAGCCTTAGTCTAGGGCTCCCCTAGCCTTAGGCTAGGGCTCCCCTAGGCTTAGGCTAGGGCATCCCTAGGCTTAGGCTAAGGCTAAGGGTCCCCTAGCCTTATGATGGGGCTCCCCTAGCCTTAGTCTAAGGCTCCCCTAGCCTTAGGCTAGGGCACCCCTAGGCTTAGGCTAGGGCTCCCCTAGCCTTAGGCTAGGGCATCCATAGGCTCAGGCTTGGCTCCCCTAGCCTTAGGCTAGTGCTCCCCTATCTTAAGGCTAGGGCTCCCCTAGGCTTAGGCTAAGACAAGGGCTCCCCTAGCCTTAGGCTAGGGCACCCCTAGGCTTAGGCTAAGGCTAGGGCTCCCCTAGCCTTAGGTTAGGGCACACCTAGCCTTAGGCTAGGGCTCCCCTAGCCTTAGGCTAGGGCACCCCCAGGCTTAGGTTTGGGCCCCCCTAGCCTTAGTCTAGGGCACCACTAGGCTTTGGGTAAGGCTCATGCTCACCTAGCCTTAGGCTAGGGCATCCCTAAGCTTAGGCTAAGGCTAGGGCTCCCCTAGCCTAAGGCTAGGGCTCCCCTAAACTTAGGCTCGGGCTCCCCTAGCCTTAGGCTAGGGCACCCCTAGGCTTAGGCTAAGGCTAAGGCTCCCCTAGCCTTAGGCAAGGGCACACCTAGGCTTAGGCTTCGGCTATGGCTTCCCTAGCCTTAGGTTCGGGCATCCCTAGGCTTAGGATAAGGCTTGGGCTCCCCTAGCCTTAGGCTAGGGCACCAATAGGGTTAGGCTAGGGCACCCCTAGGCATAGGCTAAGGGGAGGGCTCCCCTAGTCTTAGGCTAGGGCACCCCTAAGTTTAGGCTAAGGCTAGGACTCCCCTAGCTTAGGCTAGGGCTCCCCTAACCTTATGCTAGGACACCCCTAGGCTTAGGCTAAGTCTAGGGCTCCCCTAGACTTAGGCTAGTGCTCCCCTTGCCTTAGGCTAGGGAACCCCTAGGCTTAGGCTAAGGCTAGGGCTCCCCTAGCCTTAGGCTAGGGCTCCACTAGGCTTAGGCTAGGGCTCCACTCACCTTATGCTAGGGCACCCCTAGGCTTAGTCTAGGGCTCCCCTAGCCTTAGGTTCGGGCACCCCTAGGTTTAGGCTAAGGCTTGGGCTCCCCTAGCCTTAGGCTAGGGTACCCATAGGCTTAGGCTAGGGCTCCCCTAGGCTTAGGCTAAGGCTAGGTCTCCCATAGCCTTACGCTAAGGCTCCCCTAGCCTTAGGTTAGGGCTCCCCTATCCTTAGGCTAGGCCACCCCTAGGCCTAGGCTCGGGACCCCGAGGCTTAGGCTAGGGTTCCCCTAGACTTAGGCTAGTGCTCCCCTAGCCTTAGGCTAATGCTCCCCTATGCTTAGGCCAGGGCACCCCTAGGCTTTGTCCAGGGATCCCCTAGCCTTAAGCTAGAGCTCCCCTAGCCTTAGGCTAGGGCTCCCCTAATCTTAGGCTCAGCACCCCTAGGGCTAGGCTAACGGTAGGGCTCCCCTAGCCTTAGGCTAGGGCACCCCTAGGCTTAGGCTAAGGCTATGGCTGCCCTAGCCTTAGGCTACGTCTCCCCTAGCCTTAGGCTAGATCACCCCTAGGCTTAGGCTAAGGCTAGGGCTCCCCTAGCCTTAGGCTAAGGCACCCCAAGCCTTAGGCTAGGGCACCCATAGGCTTAGGCTAAGGCTAGGGCTCCCCTAGACTTAGGCTAATGCTCCCCTAGCTTTAGGCTAGGACACCCCTAAGCTTAGACTAAGGCTAGGGCTCCCCTAGCCTTAGGCTAGGGCTCCCTTAGCTTTAGTTAGGGCTCCCCTACCCTTAGGCTAGGGCTCCCCTAGCCTTAGGAAATGGCACCCCTAGCCTTAGGCTAGAGCACCCATAGGCTTAGGCTAAGGCTAGGGTTCCCCTAGTGTTAGGTTTGGGCTCCCCAAGCCTTAGCCTAGGGCACCCCTAGGCTTAGGCTAAGGCTAGTGCACACCTAGTCTTAGGCTAGGGGACCCCTATGCTTAGGCTTAGGCTAGGGCTCCCCTAGCCTTAGGTTCGGGCATCCCTAGGCTTAGGCTAAGGCTAGGGCTCCCCTATCCATAGGCTAGGTCACACCTAAGCTTAGGCTCAGGCACCCCTCACCTTATGCTATGGCACCCCTAGGCTTATGCTAAGGCTAAGGCTCCCCTAGCCTTAGGCTAGGGCTCTCCTAGCCTTAGGCTAGGGCACCCCTAGGCTTAGGCTAGGGCTCCCCTAGCCTTAGGTTCGGGCACCACTAGGCTTAGGATAAGGCTAGGGCTCCCCTAGCCTTAGAAAATGGCAACCCTAGCCTTAGGCTAGGGCACCCCTATGCTTAGGCTAAGGCTAGGGCTACCCTAGTCTTAGGCTAGAGCACCCCTAAACTTAGGCTAATGCTAGAGCTCCCTTAGCCTTAGGCTAGGACTCCCCTATCCTTATGCTAGGACACCCCTAGGCTTAGGCTAAGGCTAGGGCTCCTCTAGCCTCTGGCTAGGGCTCAAATAGCCTTAGGCTAGGGCAGCCCTAGGCTTAGGCTAAGGCTAGGGCTCCCCTAGCCTTGGATAGGGCACCCCTAGGGCTAGGCTAACGCTACGGCTCCCCTAGCCTTAGGCTAGGGCACCCCTAGGGTTAGGCTAAGGCTAGGGCTCCCCTAGCCTTAGGCTAGGTCTCTCCTAGCCTTAGGCTAGATCACCCCTAGGCTTAGGCTAAGGCTAGGGCTCCCCTAGCCTTAGGCTAAGTCTCCACAAACCTTAGGCTAGGGCACCCATAGGCTTAGGCTAAGGCTAGGGCTCCCCTAGGCTTAGGCTAGGGCTCCCTTAGCCTTAGGCTAGGGCTCCCCTAGCCTACGCTAGTGCACCCCTAGGCTTAGGCTAGGCCTCCCCTAGCCTTAGGCTCGGGCTCCCCTAGCCTTAGGTCCGTGCTCCCCTAGCCTAAAACTCGGGCCCCCGTGGCCTTAGGCTAGGGTTCCCCTAGCCTTAGGCTAGGGCTTCCTTAGCCTTTGGCTAGTGCTCCCCTATCCTTAGGCCAGGGCACCCCTAGTCTAAGTCCAGGGCTCCCGTAGCCTTAGGCTAGGGCTCCCCTAGCTTTAGGCTAGGGCTCCCCTAGGCTTAGGCTCAGGCACCCCTAGGCTTAGGCTAGGGCTCCCTAGCCTTAGGCTAGGGCTTCCCTAACCTTATGCTAGGGCACCCCAAGGCTTAGGCTAAGGCTAGGGCTCCCCTATCCTTAGGCTAGGGCACCCCTAGGCTTAGGCTCGGGCACCCCTAGGCTTAGGCTAGGGTTCCCTTAGACTTAGGCCCGGGCTCCCCTAGCCTTAGGCTCGGGCACCCCTAGTCTTTGGCTATGGCTCCACTAGCCTTAGGCTAGGGCACCCCTAGGCTTAGGCTAAGGCTAGGTATCCCCTAGCCTTAGGCTAGGGCTTCCCTAGCCTTACGTTAGGGCACTCCTAGGCTTAGGCTAAGGCTAGGGTTCCCCTAGCCTTATGCTAGGGCTCCCCTAGCATTGGATAGGGCACCCCTAGGCCTAGGCTAACGCTAGGGCTCCCCTAGCCTTAGCCAAGGGCACCTTTAGGCTTATGCTAAGGCTAGGGCTCCCCTAGCCTTAGGCTAGGGCACCTTTAGGCTTAGGCTAGGGCTCCCCTATCCTTAGGCTAGGGCTCCCACAGCCTTAGGCTAGGGCTCCCCTAGCCTTAGGCTAGGGCACAACTAGGCTTAGTCTAAGTCTAGGGCTCCCATAGCCTTAGGCTAGGGCTCCTATAACCTTAGGCGCTGGCATCCCTAAGCTTAGGCTAACGCTAGGGCTCCCCTAGCATTAGGCTAGGGCTCCCCTAGCATTTGATAGGGCACCCCTAGGCCTAGGATAACGCTAGGGTTCCCTAGCCTTAGCCTAGGGCACCTCTAGGCTTATGCTAAGGATAGGGCTCCCCTAGCCTTAGGCTAGGGCACCTTTAGGCTTAGGCTAGGGCTCCCCTAGCCTTAGGCTAGGGCTCCCTCAGCCTTAGGATAGGGCTCCCCTAGCCTTAGGCTAGGGCACAACTAGGCTTAGTCTAAGGCTAGGGCTCCCCTAGCCTTAGGCTAGGGCACACCTAGGCTTAGGCTAGGGCTCCCCTAGCCTTAGGCTAGGGCACCCCTAGGCTTAGGCTAGGGCTCCCCTAGCCTTAGGCCAGGGCACCCCTAGGCTTAGGCTAGGACTCCCCTAGCCTTAGGCTAGGGCTCCCCTTGCCTTAGGCTAGGGCACCCCTAGGCTTAGGCTACGGCTCCCCTAGCCTAAGGCTAGGGCACCCCTAGGCTTAGACTAAGGCTAAGGATCCCCTAGCCTTAGGCTAGGGCACCCCTAGGCTTAGGCTAAGGCTAGGGCTCCCCTAGCCTTAGGCTAGGGCTCCCATAGCATTAGGCTAGTGCTCCCCTAGCGTTAGGCTAGCGCTCCCCTAGCCTTGGATAGAGAACTCCTAGGCTTAGGCTAATGCTAGTCCTACCCTAGCCATAGGCTAGGGCACCCCTAGGCTTAGGCTAAGGATAAGGCTCCCTTAGCCTTAGGCTAGGGCTCCCGTAGCCTTAGGCTACACCACCCCTAGGCTTAGGCTAAGTCTAGGGTTCCCCTAGCCTTAGGCTAAGGCTCCCCAAGCCTTAGGCTAGAGCACCCATAGGCTTAGGCTAAGGCTAGGGCTCCCCTAGCCTTAGGTTAAGGCTCCCCTAGTCTTAGGCTAGGGCTCCCCTAGCCTTAGGCTAGGGCACCCCTAGGCTTAGGCTAAGGCTAGGGCTCCCCTAGCCTTAGGCTAGGGCACCCCTAGGCTTAGCCAAAGGCTAGGTTTCCACTAGCCTTAGGCTAGGGCCCCCCTAGGCTTAGGCTAGGGCTCCCCTAGCCTTAGGTTCGGGCATCCCTAGGCTTAGGCTAAGGCTAGGGCTCCCCTAGCCTTAGGCTAGGGCACTCCTAAGCTTAGGCTCGGGCACCCCTAGGATTAGGCTAGGGCTCCACTAGCCTTAGGCTAGAGTTCCCCTCACCTTATGCTAGGGCACCCCTAGGCTTAGGCTAAGGCTAGGGCTCTCCTAATCTTAGGCTAGAGCTCTCCTAGCCTTAGGCTAGGGCACCCCTAGGTTTAGGCTAGGGCTCCCCTAGCCTTAGGTTCGGGCACCCCTAGGCTTAGGATAAGGCAAGGCCTCCCCAAGCCTTAAGCTAGGGCACCATAGGCTTAGGCTAGGGCACCCATAGGCTTGGGCTAAGGCTAGGGCTCCCCTAGCCTTAGGTATGGCATCCCTAGGCGTAGGCTTGGGCTCCCCTAGCCTTAGGCTGGTGCTCCCCTATCCTGAGGCCAGGGCACCCCTAGGCTTAGTCCAGGGCTCCCATAGCCTGAGGCAAGGGCTCCCCTATCCTTAGGCTTGGGCTCCCCTATCCTTAGGCTAGGGCTCCCCTAGCCTTAGGCTCGGACACCCATAGGCTTAAGCTAGGGCTAGGGCTCCCCTAGTCTCCGGCTAAGGCTCCCCTATCCTTAGGGTAGGTCACCCCTAGGCTTAGGTTAAGTCTTGGGCTCCCCTAGCCTTAGGCTAAGGCTCCCCTAGCCTTGGGCTAGGGCATCCCTAGGCTTAGGCTAGGACACCCCTCGGCTTAGGATAGGTCTCCCCTAGCCTTTAGCTAGGGCACCCCTAGGCTTAGGCTAGGACTCCTCTAGCCTTAGGTTAGGGCACCCCTAGGCTTAGGCTAGGGCTCCCCTAGGCTTAGGCTCGGGCACCCCAAGGCTTAGGCTAGGGCTCCCCTAGCCTTAGGCCAGGGCTCCCCTAACCTTATGCTAGGGCACCCCTAGGCTTAGGCTAAGGCTAGGGCTCCCCTAGCCTTCGGCTAGGGTTCCCCTAGCCTTAGGGTAGGTCACCCCTAGGATTAGGCTAAGGCTAGGGCTCCCCTAGCCTTAGGCTAAGGCTCCCCTAGCCTTAGGCTAGGGCTCCCCGATCCTTAGGCTAGGGCACCCCTAGGCTTTGGCTCGGGCTCCCCTAGCCTTAGGCTCGTGCTCCCCTAACCTAAAACTCCGGCACCCCTAGCCTTAGCCTAGGGTTCCCCTAGACTTAGGCTAGGGCTTCTTTAGCCTTAGGCTAGTGCTCCCCTATCCTTAGGCCAGGGCACCCCTAGTCTAAGTCCAGGGCTCCCGTAGCCTTAGGCTAGGGCTCCCCTAAGCTTACGCTCAGGCAACCCTAGGCTTAGGCTAGGGCTCCCCTTGCCTTAGGCTAGGGCTCCCCTAACCTTATGCTAGGGCACCCCTAGGCTTAGGCTAAGGCTAGGGCTCCCCTAGCCTTCGGCTAGGGCTCCCCTAGCCATAGGGTAGGTCACCCCTAGGCTTAGGCTAAGGCTAGGGCTCCCCTAGCCTTAGGCTAAGGCTCCCCTAGCCTTAGGCTAGGGCTCCCCTAGGCTTAGGCTCGGGCACCCCTAGGCTTAGGCTCGGGCACTCCTAGGCTTAGGCTAGTGTTCCCCTATCCTTAGGCTAGGGCACCCCTAGGCTTAGGCTCATGCACCCCTAGGATTAGGCTTGGGTTCCCCTAGACTTAGGCTAGGGCTCCCCGAGCCTTAGGCTAGTGCTCCCCTATCCTTAGGCCAGGGCTCCCCTAGCCTTAGAGTAGGGCTCGCCTAGGCTTAGGCTAGGGCACCCCTAGGCTTAGGCTAATACTAGGGCTCCACTGGCCTTAGGCTAGTGCACCCCTATTCTTAGGCCAGGGCACCCGTAGTCTTAGGCTAGGGCTCCCCTAGCCTTAGACTAGTGCTCCCCTAGACTTAGGCTAGGGCTCCCCTAGCCTTAGGCTAGTGCTCCCCTATTCTGAGGCCTAGGCACCCCTAGGCTTAGTCCAGGGCTCCCATAGCCTTAAGCTAGGGCTCCCCTATCCTTAGGCTAGGGCTCCCCTATCCTTAGGCTAGGGCTCCCCTAGCCTTAGGCTCAGGCACCCCTAGGCTTAGGCTAGGGCTAGGGCTCACCTAGGCTCCGGCTAGGGCTCCCCTAGACTTAGGGTAGGTCACCCCTATGCTTAGGCTAAGTCTTGGGCTCCTCTAGCCTTAGGCTAAGGTTCCCCAAGCCTTAGGCTAGGGCTCCCCTAGCCTTAGGCTAGGGCACCCCGAGGCTTAGGCTAGGACTCCCCTAGCCTTAGGTTAGGGCACCCCTAGGCTTAGGTTAGGGCTCCCCTAGGCTTAGGCTCGGGCACCCCAAGGTTTATGCTAGGGCTCCCCTTGCCTTAGGCCAGGGCTCCCCTAACCTTATGCTAGGGCACCCCTAGGCTTAGCCTAGGGCTCCCCTAGCCTTAGGCTAGGGCACCGCTAGCCCTAGGTTCGGGCTCCCTAAGCGTTAGGCTCAAGCTCCCCAAGCCTTAGGCTCGGGCACCCCTAGCCTTACGTTAGGGCACCCCTAGGCTTAGGCTAAGGCTAGGGTTCCCCTAGCCTTAGGCTAGGGCTCCCCTAGCATTGGATAGGGCAACCCTAAGCCTAGGCTAACTCTAGGGCTCCCCTAGCCTTAGCCAAGGGAACCTTTAGGCTTATGCTAAGGCTAGGGCTACACTAGCCTTAGGTGAGGGCACCTTTATGCTTAGGCTAGGGCTCCCCTATCCTTAGGCCAGGGCACCCCTAGGCTTAGGCTCTGGCACCTCTTGGCTTAGGATAGGTCTCCCCTAGCCTTTGGCTAAGGCACCCCTAGGCTTAGGCTCAGACTCCCCTAGCTTTAGGTTAGGGCACCCCTAGGCTTAGGCCAGGGTTCCCTTAGCCTTAGGCTAGGGCTCCCCTAGCCTAAGGCTAGGGCTCCCCTAGCCTAAGGCTAGGGCTCCCCTAGCCTTAGCCTAGGGCTCCCCTAGCCTTAGGCTAGGGCACACCTAGGCTTAAGCTAGGGCTCCCCTAGACTTAGGTTTGGGCACCCCTAGGCTTAGGCTAGGGCTCCCCTAGGCTTAGGATAGGATTCCCCTAGCCTTTGGCTAGGGCACCCCTAGGCGTAGGCTAGGACTCCCCTAGCTTTAGGCTAGGGCACCTTTAGGCTTAGGCTAAGTCTAGGGCTCCCATAGCCTTAGGCTAGGCCTCTCCTAGCCTTAGGCTAGGGCACCCCTAGGCTTAGGCTAGGGCTACGGTAGCCTTAGGATCGGGCACCCCTAGGCTTAGGATAAGGCTAGGGCTCCCCTAACCTAAGGCTAGGGCACCCATAGGCTTAGGCTAGGGCACCCATAGGCGTAGGCTAAGGCTAGGGCTCCCCTAGCCTTAGGCTAGTGCTCCCCTATCCTTAGGCCAGGGAACCCCTAGGCTTAGTCCAGGGCTCCCATAGCCTTAGGCTCGGGCTCCCCTATCCTTAGGCTAGTGCTCCCCTATCCTTAGGCTAGGGCTCCCCTAGCCTTAGGCTCGGGCACCCCTAGGCTTAGGCTAGGGCTAGGGCTCCCCTAGCCTCTGGCTAGGGCTCCCCTAGCCTTAGGGTATGTCAACCCTAGGCTTAGGTTAAGTCTAGGGCTCCCCTAGCCTTAAGCTAAGGCTCCCCTAGCCTTAGGCTAGGGCTCCCTGATCCTTAGGCTAGGGCACCCCTAGGCTTAGGCTCTGGCACCCCTTGGCTTAGGATAGGTCTCCCCTAGCCTTTGGCTAAGGCACCCCTAGGCTTAGGCTCAGACTCCCCTAGCTTTAGGTTAGGGCACCCCTAGGCTTAGGCCAGGGTTCCCTTAGCCTTAGGCTAGGGCACACCTAGGCTTAGGCTAGTGCACACCTAGGCTTAGGCTAGGGCTCCCCTAGACTTAGGTTTAGGCACTCCAAAGCGTAGGCTAGGACTCCCCTAGCTTTAGGTTAGGGCTCCCCTAGGCTTAGGCTAGGGTTACCTTAGCCTTATGCTAGGGCTCCCCTAGCATTGGATAGGGCACTCCTAGGCTTAGGCTAAGGCTAGGGTTCCCCTAGCCTTATGCTAGGGCTCCCCTAGCATTGGATAGGGCACCCCTAGGCCTAGGCTAACGCTAGGGCTCCCCTAGCCTTAGCCAAGGGCACCTTTAGGCTTATGCTAAGGCTAGGGCTCCCCTAGCCTTAGGCTAGGGCACCTTTAGGCTTAGGCTAGGGCTCCCCTAGCCTTAGGCTAGGGTACCCCTAGGCTTAGGCTAAGTCTAGGGCTCCCATAGCCTTAGGCTAGGGCTCCCATAACCTTAGGCGCTGGCATCCCTAGGCTTAGGCTAAGGCTAGGGCTCCCCTAGCATTAGGCTAGGGCTCCCCTAGCATTTGATAGGGCACCCCTAGGCCTAGGCTAACGCTAGGGTTTCCTAGCCTTAGCCTAGGGCACCTCTAGGCTTATGCTAAGGATAGGGCTCCCCTAGCCTTAGGCTAGAGCACCTTTAGGCTTAGGCTAGGGCTCCCCTAGCCTTAGGCTAGGGCTCCCCTACCCTTAGGCTAGGGCACAACTAGGCTTAGTCTAAGGCTAGGGCTCCCCTAGCCTTAGGCTAGGGCACCCCTAGGCTTAGGCTAGGGCTCCCCTAGCCTTAGGTTAGGGCACCCCTAGGCTTAGGCTAGGACTCCCCTAGCCTTAGGCTAGGGCTCCCCTTGCCTTAGGCTAGGGCACCCCTAGGCTTAGGCTACGGCTCCCCTAGCCTAAGGCTAGGGCACCCCTAGGCTTAGACTAAGGCTAAGGATCCCCTAGCCTTAGGCTAGGGCACCCCTAGGCTTAGGCTAAGGCTAGGGCTCCCCTAGCCTTAGGCTAGGGCTCCCATAGCATTAGGCTAGGGCTCCCCTAGCGTTAGGCTAGCGCTCCCCTAGCCTTGGATAGAGAACTCCTAGGCCTAGGCTAACGCTAGTGCTACCCTAGCCATAGGCTAGGGCACCCCTAGGCTTAGGCTAAGGCTAAGGCTCCCTTAGCCTTAGGCTAGGACTCCCCTAGCCTTAGGCTAGACCACCCCTAGGCTTAGGCTAAGGCTAGGGCTCCCCTAGCCTTAGGTTCGGGCATCCCTAGGCTTAGGCTAAGGCTAGGGCTCCCCTAGCCTTAGGCTAGGGCACTCCTAAGCTTAGGCTCGGGCACCCCTAGGATTAGGCTAGGGCTCCACTAGCCTTAGGCTAGGGTTCCCCTCACCTTATGCTAGGGCACCCCTAGGCTTAGGCTAAGGCTAGGGCTCTCCTAATCTTAGGCTAGAGCTCTCCTAGCCTTAGGCTAGGGCACCCCTAGGTTTAGGCTAGGGCTCCCCTAGCCTTAGGTTCGGGCACCCCTAGGCTTAGGATAAGGCAAGGCCTCCCCAAGCCTTAACCTAGGGCACCATAGGCTTAGGCTACGGCACCCATAGGCTTGGGCTAAGGCTAGGGCTCCCCTAGCCTTAGGTATGGCATCCCTAGGCGTAGGCTTGGGCTCCCCTAGCCTTAGGCTGGTGCTCCCCTATCCTGAGGCCAGGGCACCCCTAGGCTTAGTCCAGGGCTCCCATAGCCTGAGGCAAGGGCTCCCCTATCCTTAGGCTTGGGCTCCCCTATCCTTAGGCTAGGGCTCCCCTAGCCTTAGGCTCGGACACCCATAGGCTTAAGCTAGGGCTAGGGCTCCCCTAGCCTCCGGCTAGGGTTCCCCGATCCTTAGGGTAGGTCACCCCTAGGCTTTGGATCGGGCTCCCCTAGCCTTAGGCTCGTGCTCCCCTAACCTAAAACTCCGGCACCCCTAGCCTTAGCCTAGGGTTCCCCTAGACTTAGGCTAGGGCTTCTTTAGCCTTAGGCTAGTGCTCCCCTATCCTTAGGCCAGGGCACCCCTAGTCTAAGTCCAGGGCTCCCGTAGCCTTAGGCTAGGGCTCCCCTAGCCTTAGGCTTGGGCTCCCCTAAGCTTAGGCTCAGGCAACCCTAGGCTTAGGCTAGGGCTCCCCTTGCCTTAGGCTAGGGCTCCCCTAACCTTATGCTAGGGCACCCCTAGGCTTAGGCTAAGGCTAGGGCTCCCCTAGCCTTCGGCTAGGGCTCCCCTAGCCATAGGGTAGGTCACCCCTAGGCTTAGGCTAAGGCTAGGGCTCCCCTAGCCTTAGGCTAAGGCTCCCCTAGCCTTAGGCTAGGGCTCCCCTAGGCTTAGGCTCGGGCACCCCTAGGCTTAGGCTCGGGCACCCCTAGGCTTAGGCTAGTGTTCCCCTATCCTTAGGCTAGGGCACCCCTAGGCTTAGGCTCATGCACCCCTAGGATTAGGCTTGGGTTCCCCTAGACTTAGGCTAGGGCTCCCCGAGCCTTAGGCTAGTGCTCCCCTATCCTTAGGCCAGGGCTCCCCTAGCTTTAGAGTAGGGCTCGCCTAGGCTTTGGCTAGGGCACCCCTAGGCTTAGGCTAAGACTAGGGCTCCACTGGCCTTAGGCTAGTGCTCCCCTATTCTTAGGCCAGGGCACCCGTAGGCTTAGGCTAGGGCTCCCCTAGCCTTAGACTAGTGCTCCCCTAGACTTAGGCAAGGGCTCCCCTAGCCTTAGGCTAGTGCTCCCCTATTCTGAGGCCTAGGCACCCCTAGGCTTAGTCCAGGGCTCCCATAGCCTTAGGCTAGGGCTCCCCTATCCTTAGACTAGGGCTCCCCTATCCTTAGGCTAGGGCTCCCCTAGCCTTAGGCTCGGGCACCCCTAGGCTTAGGCTAGGGCTAGGGCTCACCTAGGCTCCGGCTAGGGCTCCCCTAGACTTAGGGGAGGTCACCCCTATGCTTAGGCAAAGTCTTGGGCTCCTCTAGCCTTAGGCTAAGGTTCCCCAAGCCTTAGGCTAGGGCTCCCCTAACCTTAGGCTAGGGCACCCCTAGGCTTAGGCTAGGACTCCCCTAGCCTTAGGTTAGGGCACCCCTAGGCTTAGGTTAGGGCTCCCCTAGGCTTAGGCTCGGGCACCCCAAGGTTTATGCTAGGGCTCCCCTTGCCTTAGGCCAGGGCTCCCTAACCTTATGCTAGGGCACCCCTAGGCTTAGCCTAGGGCTCCCCTAGCCTTAGGCTAGGGCACCGTTAGCCCTAGGTTCGGGCTCCCTAAGCGTTAGGCTCGGGCTCCCCCAGCCTTAGGCTCGGGCACCCCTAGCCTTACGTTAGGGCACCCCTAGGCTTAGGCTAAGGCTAGGGTTCCCCTAGCCTTAGGCTAGGGCTCCCCTAGCATTGGATAGGGCAACCCTAGCATTGGATAGGGCAACCCTAAGCCTAGGCTAACGCTATGGCTCCCCTAGCCTTAGCCAAGGGAACCTTTAGGCTTATGCTAAGGCTAGGGCTACACTAGCCTTAGGCTAGGGCAGCTTTAGGCTTAGGCTTAGGCTCCCCTATCCTTAGGCCAGGGCACCCCTAGGCTTAGGCTCTGACACCCCTTGGCTTAGGATAGGTCTCCCCTAGCCTTTGGCTAAGGCACCCCTAGGCTTAGGCTCAGACTCCCCTAGCTTTAGGTTAGGGCACCCCTAGGCTTAGGCTAGGGTTCCCTTAGCCTTAGGCTAGGGCTCCCCTAGCCTAAGGCTAGGGCTCCCCTAGCCTTAGCCTAGGGCTCCCCTAGCCTTATGCTAGGGCACACCTAGGCTTAAGCTAGGGCTCCCCTAGACTTAGGTTTGGGCACCCCTAGGCTTAGGCTAGGGCTCCCCTAGGCTTAGGATAGGATTCCCCTAGCCTTTGGCTAGGGCACCCCTAGGCGTAGGCTAGGACTCCCCTAGCTTTAGGCTAGGGCACCTTTAGGCTTAGGCTAAGTCTAGGGCTCCCATAGCCTTAGGCTAGGGCTCTCCTAGCCTTAGGCTAGGGCACCCCTAGGCTTAGGCTAGGGCTACCGTAGCATTATGATCGGGCACCCCTAGGCTTAGGCTAAGGCTAGGGCTCCCCTAACCTAAGGCTAGGGCACCCATAGGCTTAGGCTAGGGCACCCATAGGCGTAGGCTAAGGCTAGGGCTCCCCTAGCCTTAGGCTAGTGCTCCCCTATCCTTAGGCCAGGGAACCCCTAGGCTTAGTCCAGGGCTCCCCTAGCCTTAGGCTCGGGCACCCCTAGGCTTAGGATAGGGCTAGGGCTCCCCTAGCCTCTTGCTAGGGCTCCCCTAGCCTTAGGGTATGTCAACCCTAGGCTTAGGTTAAGTCTAGGGCTCCCCTAGCCTTAGGCTAAGGCTCCCCTAGCTTTAGGCTAGGGCTCTACTAGCCTTAGGCGAGGGCTCCCCTAGCCTTAGGCTAGGGCACACCTAGGCTTAGGCTAGGGCACACCTAGGCTTAGTCTAGGGCTCCCCTAGACTTAGGTTTAGGCACCCCAAAGCGTAGGCTAGGACTCCCCTAGCTTTAGGTTAGGGCACCCCTAGGCTTAGGCTAGGGTTACCTTAGCCTTAGGCTAGGGCTCCCCTAGCCTAAGGCTAGGGCTCCCCTAGCCTTAGGGTAGGGCACCCCTAGGCTTAGGCTAAGGCTAGGGCTCGCCTAGCCTTAGGCTACGGCACCCCTAGGCTTAGTCTAGGGCACCTTGAGGCTTAGGCTAAGGCTAGGGCTCCCCCCAGCCTTAGGCTAGGGCAACTTTTGGCTTAGGCTAAGCCTAGGGCACCCGTAGCCTTAGGCTAGGGCACACCTAGGCTTAGGCTAAGGCTAGGGCTCCCCTAGACTTAGTCTAGGGCTCCCCTAGCCTTAGGCTAGGGCACCCCTAGGCTTAGGCTAAGGCTAGGGCTCCCCTAGCCTTAGGCAAGGGCATCCCTAGGCTTAGGCTAAGGCTAGGCCTCCCCTAGCCTTAGGCTAGGGCTCTCCTAGCCTTTGGCTAGGGCACTCCTTGGCTTAGCCTCGGGCACCCCTAGGCTTAGGCTAGGGCTCCATTAGCCTTAGGCTAGGTCTCCCCTAGCCTTAGGCTTGGGCTCCCCTAGCCTTAGGCTAGGGCACCCCTTGGCTTAGGCTAGGGCTCCCCTAGCCTTAGGCTAGGTCACCCATAGGCTTAGGCTAAGGCTAGGGCTCCCCTAGCATTAGGTATGGCAGCCCTAGGCTTAGGCTTGGGCTCACCTAGCCTTAGGCTAGGGCACCCCTAGGCTTAGGCTAAGGCTAGGGCTCCCCTAGCCTTAGGCTAGGGCTCCCCTACCCTTAGGCTAGGGCACCCCTAGGCTTAGGCTCTGGCACCCCTCGACTTAGCTAGGGCTCCATTAGCCTTAGGCTAGGTCTCCCCTAGCCTTAGGCTTGGGCTCCCCTAGCCTTTGGCTAGGGCACCCCTAGGATTAGGCTAGGACTCCCCTAGCTTTAGGTTAGGGCACCCCTAGAATTAGGCTATGGTACCCTTAGCCTTAGGCTAGGGCTCCCCTAGCCTAAGGCTAAGGGCTCCCCTAGCCTTAGGCTAGGGCACACCTAGCTTGGGCTAGGGCTTCCCTAGCTTTAGGTTAGGGCACCCCTAGAATTAGGCTAGGGTTCCCTTAGCCTTAGGCTAGGACTGCCCTAGCTTTATGTTAGGGCACCCCTAGGCTTAGGCTAGGGTTCCCTTAGCCTTAGGCTAGGGCTCCCCTAGCCTTAGGCTAGGGCTCCCCTAGGCTTAGTCTATGGCACCGCTAGGCTTAGTCTAGGGCCCCTTTAGGCTTAGGCTAAGGCTAGGGCTCCCCTAGCCTTAGGCTAGGGCACCCATAGGCTTAGGCTAGGGCACCCATAGGTGTAGGCTAAGGCTAGGGCTCCGCTAGTCTTAGGCTAGGGCACCCCTAAGCTTAGGCTAAGGCTAGGGCTCCCCTAGCCTTAGGCTCGGACACCCCTAGCCTTAGGCTAGGGCTCCCCTAGACTTAGGCTAGGGCTCCCCTAGCCTTAGGCTAGTGCTCCCTATCCTTAGGCCAGGGCACCCCTAGGCTTAGTCCAGGGCTCCCATAGCCTTATGCTAGGGCTCCCCTATCCTTAGGCTAGGGCTCCCCAAGCCTTAGGCTCGGGCACCCCTAGGCTTAGGCTATGGCTAGGGCTCCCCTAGCCTCTGGCTAGGGCTCCCCTAGCCTTAGGGTATGTCACCCCTAGGCTTAGGCTAAGTCTAGGGCTCCCCTAGCCTTAGGCTCTTGCTCCCCTAGACTTACGTTAGGGCACCCCTAGGCTTAGGCTAAGGCTAGGGCTCCCCTAGCCTTAGGCTAGGGCTCCCCTAGCCTTAGGCTATGGCACCCCTAGGCTTAGTCTAGGGCACCTTTAGGCTTAGGCTAAGGCTAGGGCTCCCCTAGTCTTAGGCTAGGGTACATTTAGGCTTAGGCTAAGCCTAGGGCTCCCCTAGCCTTAGGCTAGGCCTCCCCTAGCCTTAGGCTAGGGCTCTCCTAGCCTTTGGCTAGGGCACTCCTTGGCTTAGCCTCGGGCACCCCTAGGCTTAGGCTAGGGCTCCATTAGCCTTAGGCTAGGTCTCCCCTAGCCTTAGGCTTGGGCTCCCCTAGCCTTAGGCTAGGGCACCCCTTGGCTTAGGCTAGGGCTCCCCTAGCCTTAGGCTAGGTCACCCATAGGCTTAGGCTAAGGGTAGGGCTCCCCTAGCATTAGGTATGGCAGCCCTAGGCTTAGGCTTGGGCTCACCTAGCCTTAGGCTAGGGCACCCCTAGGCTTAGGCTAAGGCTAGGGCTCCCCTAGCCTTAGGCTAGGGCTCCCCTACCCTTAGGCTAGGGCACCCCTAGGCTTAGGCTCTGGCACCCCTCGACTTAGCTAGGGCTCCATTAGCCTTAGGCTAGGTCTCCCCTAGCCTTAGGCTTGGGCTCCCCTAGCCTTTGGCTAGGGCACCCCTAGGATTAGGCTAGGACTCCCCTAGCTTTAGGTTAGGGCACCCCTAGAATTAGGCTATGGTACCCTTAGCCTTAGGCTAGGGCTCCCCTAGCCTAAGGCTAAGGGCTCCCCTAGCCTTAGGCTAGGGCACACCTAGCTTGGGCTAGGGCTTCCCTAGCTTTAGGTTAGGGCACCCCTAGAATTAGGCTAGGGTTCCCTTAGCCTTAGGCTAGGACTGCCCTAGCTTTATGTTAGGGCACCCCTAGGCTTAGGCTAGGGTTCCCTTAGCCTTAGGCTAGGGCTCCCCTAGCCTTAGGCTAGGGCTCCCCTAGGCTTAGTCTATGGCACCGCTAGGCTTAGTCTAGGGCCCCTTTAGGCTTAGGCTAAGGCTAGGGCTCCCCTAGCCTTAGGCTAGGGCACCCATAGGCTTAGGCTAGGGCACCCATAGGTGTAGGCTAAGGCTAGGGCTCCGCTAGTCTTAGGCTAGGGCACCCCTAAGCTTAGGCTAAGGCTAGGGCTCCCCTAGCCTTAGGCTCGGACACCCCTAGCCTTAGGCTAGGGCTCCCCTAGACTTAGGCTAGGGCTCCCCTAGCCTTAGGCTAGTGCTCCCTATCCTTAGGCCAGGGCACCCCTAGGCTTAGTCCAGGGCTCCCATAGCCTTATGCTAGGGCTCCCCTATCCTTAGGCTA
Source organism: Tenrec ecaudatus (assembly GCF_050624435.1). Classification (NCBI taxonomy): domain Eukaryota; kingdom Metazoa; phylum Chordata; class Mammalia; order Afrosoricida; family Tenrecidae; genus Tenrec; species Tenrec ecaudatus. The sequence goes on from NW_027458210.1 coordinate 329,274, forward strand.
GGGCTCCCCAAGCCTTAGGCTCGGGCACCCCTAGGCTTAGGCTATGGCTAGGGCTCCCCTAGCCTCTGGCTAGGGCTCCCCTAGCCTTAGGGTATGTCACCCCTAGGCTTAGGCTAAGTCTAGGGCTCCCCTAGCCTTAGGCTCTTGCTCCCCTAGACTTACGTTAGGGCACCCCTAGGCTTAGGCTAAGGCTAGGGCTCCCCTAGCCTTAGGCTAGGGCTCCCCTAGCCTTAGGCTATGGCACCCCTAGGCTTAGTCTAGGGCACCTTTAGGCTTAGGCTAAGGCTAGGGCTCCCCTAGTCTTAGGCTAGGGTACATTTAGGCTTAGGCTAAGCCTAGGGCTCCCCTAGCCTTAGGCGAGGGCTCCCCTAGCCTTAGGCTAGGGCTCCCCTAGCTTTAGGCTAGGGCACCCTTAGGCTTAGGCTAGGTCTCCCCTAGGCTTAGGCTAGGGCTCCCCTAGCATTAGGCAAGGGCTTCCCTAGCCTTGGATAGGGCACCCCTAGGCCTAGGCTAACGCTAGGGCTCTCCTAGCCTTAGGCTAGGGCACCCCTAGGCTTAGGCTAAGGCTAGGGTTCCCCTAGCCTTAGGCTAGAGCTCTCCTAGCCTTAGCCTACATCAAAGGCTCCCCAAGCCTTAGGCTAGGGCACCCATAGGCTTAGGCTAAGGCTAGGGCTCCCCTAGACTTAGGCTAGGGCTCCCCTAGGCTTAGGCTAAGGCTAGGGCTCCCCTAGACTTAGGCTAGGGCTCCCCTAGGCTTAGGCTAAGGCTAGGGCTCCCCTAGCCTTAGGCAATGGCATCCCTAGGCTTAGGCTAAGGCTAGGCCTCCCCAACCTTAGGCTAGGGATCCCCTATACTTAGGCTAGGGCTCCCCTAGCCTTAGGCTAGGGCACGCCTAGGCTTAGGCTAGGGCTCCCGTAGACTTAGGCTATGGCACCCCTAGGCTTAGGCTAGGGCACCTTTAGGCTTAGGTTAAGGCTAGGGCTCCCCTATCCTTAGGTTATGGCTCCCGTAGACGTAGGCTAGGGCTCCCCTAGCCTTAGACTAGTGCTCCCCTATCCTTAGGTCAGGGCACCCCTAGGCTTATTCCAGGGCTCCCCTAGCGTAGGCTAGGGCTCCCCTAGCCTGAGTCCAGGGCACACCTAGGCTTAGGCTAGGGCTCCCCGAGCCTTAGGCTAGTGCTCCCCTATCCTTAGGCCAGGGCTCCCCTAGCTTTAGAGTAGGGCTCGCCTAGGCTTAGGCTAGGGCACCCCTAGGCTTAGGCTAAGACTAGGGCTCCACTGGCCTTAGGCTAGTGCTCCCCTATTCTTAGGCCAGGGCACCCGTAGGCTTAGGCTAGGGCTCCCCTAGCCTTAGACTAGTGCTCCCCTAGACTTAGGCTAGGGCTCCCCTAGCCTTAGGCTAGTGCTCCCCTATTCTGAGGCCTAGGCACCCCTAGGCTTAGTCCAGGGCTCCCATAGCCTTAGGCTAGGGCTCCCCTATCCTTAGGCTAGGGCTCCCCTATCCTTAGGCTAGGGCTCCCCTAGCCTTAGGCTCGGGCACCCCTAGGCTTAGGCTAGGGCTAGGGCTCACCTAGGCTCCGGCTAGGGCTCCCCTAGACTTAGGGGAGGTCACCCCTATGCTTAGGCAAAGTCTTGGGCTCCTCTAGCCTTAGGCTAAGGTTCCCCAAGCCTTAGGCTAGGGCTCCCCTAACCTTAGGCTAGGGCACCCCTAGGCTTAGGCTAGGACTCCCCTAGCCTTAGGTTAGGGCACCCCTAGGCTTAGGTTAGGGCTCCCCTAGGCTTAGGCTCGGGCACCCCAAGGTTTATGCTAGGGCTCCCCTTGCCTTAGGCCAGGGCTCCCCTAACCTTATGCTAGGGCACCCCTAGGCTTAGCCTAGGGCTCCCCTAGCCTTAGGCTAGGGCACCGTTAGCCCTAGGTTCGGGCTCCCTAAGCGTTAGGCTCGGGCTCCCCCTGCCTTAGGCTCGGGCACCCCTAGCCTTACGTTAGGGCACCCCTAGGCTTAGGCTAAGGCTAGGGTTCCCCTAGCCTTAGGCTAGGGCTCCCCTAGCATTGGATAGTGGCAACCCTAAGCCTAGGCTAACGCTATGGCTCCCCTAGCCTTAGCCAAGGGAACCTTTAGGCTTATGCTAAGGCTAGGGCTACACTAGCCTTAGGCTAGGGCACCTTTAGGCTTAGGCTAGGGCTCCCCTATCCTTAGGCCAGGGCACCCCTAGGCTTAGGCTCTGGCACCCCTTGGCTTAGGATAGGTCTCCCCTAGCCTTTGGCTAAGGCACCCCTAGGCTTAGGCTCAGACTCCCCTAGCTTTAGGTTACGGCACCACTAGGCTTAGGCTAGGGTTCCCTTAGCCTTAGGCTAGGGCTCCCCTAGCCTAAGGCTAGGGCTCCCCTAGCCTTAGCCTAGGGCTCCCCTAGCCTTAGGCTAGGGCACACCTAGGCTTAAGCTAGGGCTCCCCTAGACTTAGGTTTGGGCACCCCTAGGCTTAGGTTAGGGCTCCCCTAGGCTTAGGATAGGATTCCCCTAGCCTTTGGCTAGGGCACCCCTAGGCGTAGGCTAGGACTCCCCTAGCTTTAGGCTAGGGCACCTTTAGGCTTAGGCTAAGTCTAGGGCTCCCATAGCCTTTGGCTAGGGCTCTCCTAGCCTTAGGCTAGGGCACCCCTAGGCTTAGGCTAGGGTTACCGTAGCATTATGATCGGGCACCCCTAGGCTTAGGATAAGGCTAGGGCTCCCCTAACCTAAGGCTAGGGCACCCATAGGCTTAGGCTAGGGCACCCATAGGCGTAGGCTAAGGCTAGGGCTCCCCTAGCCTTAGGCTAGTGCTCCCCTATCCTTAGGCCAGGGAACCCCTAGGCTTAGTCCAGGGCTCCCCTAGCCTTAGGCTCGGGCACCCCTAGGCTTAGGATAGGGCTAGGGCTCCCCTAGCCTCTGGCTAGGGCTCCCCTAGCCTTAGGGTATGTCAACCCTAGGCTTAGGTTAAGTCTAGGGCTCCCCTAGCCTTAGGCTAAGGCTCCCCTAGCTTTAGGCTAGGGCTCTACTAGCCTTAGGCGAGGGCTCCCCTAGCCTTAGGCTAGGGCACACCTAGGCTTAGGCTAGGGCACACCTAGGCTTAGTCTAGGGCTCCCCTAGACTTAGGTTTAGGCACCCCAAAGCGTAGGCTAGGACTCCCCTAGCTTTAGGTTAGGGCACCCCTAGGCTTAGGCTAGGGTTACCTTAGCCTTAGGCTAGGCCTCCCCTAGCCTAAGGCTAGGGCTCCCCTAGCCTTATTGTAGGGCACCCCTAGGCTTAGGCTAAGGCTAGGGCTCGCCTAGCCTTAGGCTACGGCACCCCTAGGCTTAGTCTAGGGCACCTTGAGGCTTAGGCTAAGGCTAGGGCTCCCCCAGCCTTAGGCTAGGGCAACTTTTGGCTTAGGCTAAGCCTAGGGCACCCGTAGCCTTAGGCTAGGGCACACCTAGGCTTAGGCTAAGGCTAGGGCTCCCCTAGACTTAGTCTAGGGCTCCCCTAGCCTTAGTCTAGGGCACCCCTAGGCTTAGGCTAAGGCTAGGGCTCCCCTAGCCTTAGGCAAGGGCATCCCTAGGCTTAGGCTAAGGCTAGGCCTCCCCTAGCCTTAGGCTAGGGCTCTCCTAGCCTTTGGCTAGGGCACTCCTTGGCTTAGCCTCGGGCACCCCTAGGCTTAGGCTAGGGCTCCATTAGCCTTAGGCTAGGTCTCCCCTAGCCTTAGGCTTGGGCTCCCCTAGCCTTAGGCTAGGGCACCCCTTGGCTTAGGCTAGGGCTCCCCTAGCCTTAGGCTAGGTCACCCATAGGCTTAGGCTAAGGCTAGGGCTCCCCTAGCATTAGGTATGGCAGCCCTAGGCTTAGGCTTGGGCTCACCTAGCCTTAGGCTAGGGCACCCCTAGGCTTAGGCTAAGGCTAGGGCTCCCCTAGCCTTAGGCTAGGGCTCCCCTACCCTTAGGCTAGGGCACCCCTAGGCTTAGGCTCTGGCACCCCTCGACTTAGCTAGGGCTCCATTAGCCTTAGGCTAGGTCTCCCCTAGCCTTAGGCTTGGGCTCCCCTAGCCTTTGGCTAGGGCACCCCTAGGATTAGGCTAGGACTCCCCTAGCTTTAGGTTAGGGCACCCCTAGAATTAGGCTATGGTACCCTTAGCCTTAGGCTAGGGCTCCCCTAGCCTAAGGCTAAGGGCTCCCCTAGCCTTAGGCTAGGGCACACCTAGCTTGGGCTAGGGCTTCCCTAGCTTTAGGTTAGGGCACCCATAGAATTAGGCTAGGGTTCCCTTAGCCTTAGGCTAGGACTGCCCTAGCTTTATGTTAGGGCACCCCTAGGCTTAGGCTAGGGTTCCCTTAGCCTTAGGCTAGGGCTCCCCTAGCCTTAGGCTAGGGCTCCCCTAGGCTTAGTCTATGGCACCGCTAGGCTTAGTCTAGGGCCCCTTTAGGCTTAGGCTAAGGCTAGGGCTCCCCTAGCCTTAGGCTAGGGCACCCATAGGCTTAGGCTAGGGCACCCATAGGTGTAGGCTAAGGCTAGGGCTCCGCTAGTCTTAGGCTAGGGCACCCCTAAGCTTAGGCTAAGGCTAGGGCTCCCCTAGCCTTAGGCTCGGACACCCCTAGCCTTAGGCTAGGGCTCCCCTAGACTTAGGCTAGGGCTCCCCTAGCCTTAGGCTAGTGCTCCCTATCCTTAGGCCAGGGCACCCCTAGGCTTAGTCCAGGGCTCCCATAGCCTTATGCTAGGGCTCCCCTATCCTTAGGCTAGGGCTCCCCAAGCCTTAGGCTCGGGCACCCCTAGGCTTAGGCTATGGCTAGGGCTCCCCTAGCCTCTGGCTAGGGCTCCCCTAGCCTTAGGGTATGTCACCCCTAGGCTTAGGCTAAGTCTAGGGCTCCCCTAGCCTTAGGCTAAGGCTCCCCTAGCCTAAGGCTTGGGCTCTCCTAGGCTTAGGCTAGGGCACCCCTAGGCTTAGGCTCTGGCACCCCTCGGCTTAGGATAGGTCTACCCTAACCTTTGGCTAGGGCACCCCTAGGCATAGGCTAGGACTCCCCTAGCTTTAGATTAGGGCACCCCTAGGCTTAGGCTAGGGTTCCCTTAGCCTTAGGCTAGAGCTCCCCTAGCCTTAGGCTAGAGCACACCTAGGCTTAGGCTAGGGATCCCCTAGACTTAGGTTTGGGCACCCGTAGGCGTAGGCTAGGACTCCCCTAGCTTTAGGTTAGGGCACCCCTAGGCTTAGGCTAGGGTTCCCTTAGCCTTAGACTAGGGCTCCACTAGCCTAAGCTAGGGCTCCCCTAGCCTTAGGGTACGGCACCCCTAGGCTTAGGCTAAGGCTAGGGCTCCCCTAGCCTTAGGCTCTTGCTCCCCTAGACTTACGTTAGGGCACCCCTAGGCTTAGGCTAAGGCTAGGGCTCCCCTAGCCTTAGGCTAGGGCTCCCCTAGCCTTAGGCTATGGCACCCCTAGGCTTAGTCTAGGGCACCTTTAGGCTTAGGCTAAGGCTAGGGCTCCCCTAGTCTTAGGCTAGGGTACATTTAGGCTTAGGCTAAGCCTAGGGCTCCCCTAGCCTTAGGCGAGGGCTCCCCTAGCCTTAGGCTAGGGCTCCCCTAGCTTTAGGCTAGGGCACCCTTAGGCTTAGGCTAGGTCTCCCCTAGGCTTAGGCTAGGGCTCCCCTAGCATTAGGCAAGGGCTTCCCTAGCCTTGGATAGGGCACCCCTAGGCCTAGGCTAACGCTAGGGCTCTCCTAGCCTTAGGCTAGGGCACCCCTAGGCTTAGGCTAAGGCTAGGGTTCCCCTAGCCTTAGGCTAGAGCTCTCCTAGCCTTAGCCTACATCAAAGGCTCCCCAAGCCTTAGGCTAGGGCACCCATAGGCTTAGGCTAAGGCTAGGGCTCCCCTAGACTTAGGCTAGGGCTCCCCTAGGCTTAGGCTAAGGCTAGGGCTCCCCTAGCCTTAGGCAATGGCATCCCTAGGCTTAGGCTAAGGCTAGGCCTCCCCAACCTTAGGCTAGGGATCCCCTATACTTAGGCTAGGGCTCCCCTAGCCTTAGGCTAGGGCACGCCTAGGCTTAGGCTAGGGCTCCCGTAGACTTAGGCTATGGCACCCCTAGGCTTAGGCTAGGGCACCTTTAGGCTTAGGCTAAGGCTAGGGCTCCCCTATCCTTAGGTTATGGCTCCCGTAGACGTAGGCTAGGGCTCCCCTAGCCTTAGACTAGTGCTCCCCTATCCTTAGGTCAGGGCACCCCTAGGCTTATTCCAGGGCTCCCCTAGCGTAGGCTAGGGCTCCCCTAGCCTGAGTCCAGGGCACACCTAGGCTTAGGCTAGGGCTCCCCTAGCCTTAGGTTCATGCACCCCTATGCTTAGGCCTGGGCTCCCCTAGGCTTAGGATAGGTCTCCCCTAGCCTTTGGCTAGGGCACCCCTAGGCTTAGGCTAGGACTCCCCTAGCCTTAGGCTAGGGCACCCCTAGGCTTAGGCTAGGTCTCCCCTAGAATTAGGCTAGGGCTCCCCTAGCCTTGGATAGGAAACCTCTAGGCCTAGGCTAACGCTAGGGCTCTCCTAGCCTTAGGCTATGGCACCCCTAGGCTTAGGCTAAGGCTAGGGCTCCCCTAGCCTTAGGCTAGGGCTCCCCTAGCATTGGATAGGGCACCCCTAGGCCTAGGCTAACGCTAGGGTTCCCTAGCCTTAGCCTAGGGCACCTCTAGGCTTATGCTAAGGACTGGGCTCCCCAAGCCTTAGGCTAGGGCACCTTTAGGCTTAGGCTAGGGCTCCCCTAGCCTTAGGCTAGGGCTCCCTCAGCCTTAGGCTAGGGCTCCCCTAGCCTTAGGCTAGGGCACCCCTAGGCTTAGGCTAGGGCTCCCCTAGCCTTAGGCTAGGGCACCCCTAGGCTTAGGCTAGTGCACCCCTTGCCTTAGGCTAGGGCACCCCTAGGCTTAAGCTACGGCTCCCCTAGCCTTAGGCTAGGGCACCCCTAGACTTAGACTAAGGCTAAGGATCCCCTAGCCTTAGGCTAGGGCACCCCTACGCTTAGGCTAAGGCTAGGGCTCCCCTAGTCTTAGGGTAGGGCTCCCATAGCATTAGGCTAGGTCTCCCCTAGCGTTAGGCTAGGGCTCCCCTAGCCTTGGATAGAGAACTCCTAGGCCTAGGCTAACGCTAGTGCTACCCTAGCCATAGGCTAGGGCACCCCTAGGCTTAGGCTAAGGCTAAGGCTCCCCTAGCCTTAGGCTAGGGCTCCCCTAGCCTTAGGCTAGACCACCCCTAGGCTTAGGCTAAGGCTAGGGTTCCCCTAGCCTTAGGCTAAGGCTCCCCAAGCCTTAGGCTAGGGCACCCATAGGCTTAGGCTAAGGCTAGGGCTCCCCTAGCCTTAGGTTAAGGCTCCCCTAGTCTTAGGCTAGGGCTCCCTTAGCCTTAGGCTAGGGCTCCCCTAGCCTTAGGCTAGGGCTCCCCTAGCCTTAGGCTAGGGCACCCCTAGGCTTAGGCTAGGGCTCCCCTAGCCTTATGTTCGGGCATCCCTAGGCTTAGGCTAAGGCTAGGGTTCCCCTAGCCTTAGGCTAGGGCACTCCTAAGCTTAGGCTCGGGCACCCCTAGGATTAGGCTAGGGCTCCACTAGCCTTAGGCTAGGGTTCCCCTCACCTTATGCTAGGGCACCCCTAGGCTTAGGCTAAGGCTAGGGCTCTCCTAACCTTAGGCTAGAGCTCTCCTAGCCTTAGGCTAGGGCACCCCTAGGCTTAGGATAAGGCTAGGCATCCCCAAGCCTTAGTCTAGGGCACCATAGGCTTAGGCTAGGGCACCCCTAGGCTTGGGCTAAGGGTAGGGCTCCCCTAGCCTTAGGTTAGGGCACCCCTAGGCTTAGTCCAGGGCTCCCATAGCCTGAGGCAAGGGCTCCCTTATCATTAGGCTTGGGCTCCCCTATCCTTAGGCTCGGGCTCCCCTAGCCTTAGGCTCGGACACCCATAAGCTTAACCTAGGGCTAGGGCTCCCCTAGCCTTAGGCTAGGGCTCCCCTAGCCTTAGGGTAGGTCACCCCTAGGCTTAGGCTAAGGCTAGGGCTCCCCTAGCCTTAGGGTAGGTCACCCCTAGGCTTAGGCTAAGGCTAAGGCTCCCCTAGCCTTAGGCTAGGGCTCCCCTAGCCTTAGGCTAGACCACCCCTAGGCTTAGGCTAAGGCTAGGGTTCCCCTAGCCTTAGGCTAAGGCTCCCCAAGCCTTAGGCTAGGGCACCCATAGGCTTAGGCTAAGGCTAGGGCTCCCCTAGCCTTAGGTTAAGGCTCCCCTAGTCTTAGGCTAGGACTCCCTTAGCCTTAGGCTAGGGCTCCCCTAGCCTTAGGCTAGGGCTCCCCTAGCCTTAGGCTAGGGCACCCCTAGGCTTAGGCTAGGGCTCCCCTAGCCTTATGTTCGGGCATCCCTAGGCTTAGGCTAAGGCTAGGGTTCCCCTAGCCTTAGGCTAGGGCACTCCTAAGCTTAGGCTCGGGCACCCCTAGGATTAGGCTAGGGCTCCACTAGCCTTAGGCTAGGGTTCCCCTCACCTTATGCTAGGGCACCCCTAGGCTTAGGCTAAGGCTAGGGCTCTCCTAACCTTAGGCTAGAGCTCTCCTAGCCTTAGGCTAGGGCACCCCTAGGCTTAGGATAAGGCTAGGCATCCCCAAGCCTTAGTCTAGGGCACCATAGGCTTAGGCTAGGGCACCCCTAGGCTTGGGCTAAGGGTAGGGCTCCCCTAGCCTTAGGTTAGGGCACCCCTAGGCTTAGTCCAGGGCTCCCATAGCCTGAGGCAAGGGCTCCCCTATCATTAGGCTTGGGCTCCCCTATCCTTAGGCTCGGGCTCCCCTAGCCTTAGGCTCGGACACCCATAAGCTTAACCTAGGGCTAGGGCTCCCCTAGCCTTAGGCTAGGGCTCCCCTAGCCTTAGGGTAGGTCACCCCAAGTCTTAGGCTAAGGCTAGGGCTCCCCTAGCCTTAGGCTAAGGCTCCCCTAGCCTTAGGCTAGGGCTCCCCTAGGCTTAGGCTCGGGCACCCCTAGGCTTAGGCTCGGGCACCCCTAGGCTTAGGCTAGGGTTCCCCTATCCTTAGGCTAGGGCACCCCTAGGCTTAGGCTCATGCACCCCTCGGATTAGGCTAGGGTTCCCCTAGACTTAGGCTAGGGCTCCCCGAGCCTTAGGCTACTGCTCCCCTATCCTTAGGCCAGGGCTCCCCTAGCCTTAGAGTAGGGATCCCCTAGGCTTAGGCTAGGGCACCCCTAGCCTTAGGCTAGTGCTCCCATATTCTTAGGCCAGGGCACCCGTAGGCTTAGGCTAGGGCTCCCCTAGCCTTAGACTAGGGCTCCCCTAGACTTAGGCTAGGCCTCCCGTAGCCTTAGGCTAGTGCTCCCCTATTCTGAGGCCTAGGCACCCCTAGGCTTAGTCCAGGGCTCCCATAGCCTTAGGCTAGGGCTCCCCTATCCTTAGGCTAGGGCTCCCCTATCCTTAGGCTAGGGCTCCCCTAGCCTTAGGGTAAGTCACCCCGAGGCTTAGGCTAAGGCTAGGGCTCCCCTAGCCTTAGGCTAAGACTCCCCTATCCTTAGGCTAGGGTTCCCCTAGCCATAGGCTAGGGCACCCCTAGGCTTAGGCTCGGGCACCCCTAGGCTAAGGATAGGGCTCCCCTAGCCTTAGGCTAGGGCACCCCTAGGCTTAGGATAGGGCTCCCCTAGCCTTAGGTCCAGGCACCCTTAGGCTTAGGCTAAGACTAGGGCTCCCCTAGCCTTGGGCTATGGCACCCCAAGCCTTAGGCTAGGGGTTCCCTAGCCTTAGGCAAGGGCACCCCTAGGCTTAGGCTACGGCTGGGGCTCCCCTAGCCTTAGGCTAGGGCTCCCCTAGCCTTAGGCTCGGGCACCCCTAGACTTAGGCTAGGGTTCTCCTAGCCTTAGGCTAGGGCACCCCGAGGCTTAGGCTAGGGCACCCCTAGGCTTAGGATAGGGCTCCCCTAGCCTTAGGTCCGGGCACCCCTAGGCTTAGGCTAAGATTTGGGCTCCCCTAGCCTTAGGCAAGGGCACCCCTAGGCTTAGGCTAACGCTAGGGCTCCCATAGCCTTAGGCAAGGGCTCCCCGAGCCTTAGGCTAGGGCACCCCTAAACTTAGGCTAAGGCTGGGGCTCCCCTAGCCTTAGGCTAGGGCTCTCCTAGGCTTAGGCTCCGGCACCCCTAGGGTTAGGCTAGGGCTCCACTAGCCTTAGGCTAGGGCTCCCTTAACCTTATGCTATGGCACCCCTAGGCTTAGGCTAATGCTAGGGCTCCCCTAGCCTTAGGCTAGGGCTCCCCTAGCCTTAGGCTAGGGCTCTCCTAGCCTTAGGGTAGGGCACCACTAGGCTTAGACTCGGGCACCCCTAGGCTTAGGCTAGGGCTCCCCTAGCCTTAGGTTAGGGCACCCCTAGGCTTAGGCTAGGGCTCGGGCTCCCCTAGCCTTAGGTTAGGGCACCCCAAGGCTTAGGCTAAGGCTAGGGCTCCCCTAGCCTTAGGTTAGGGCACCCCTAGGCTTAGGCTAGGGCTCCCCTAGGCTTAGGATAGGTCTCCCTTAGCCTTTGGCTATGGCACCCCTATGCTTAGGCTAGGACTCCCCTAGCCTTAGGTTAGGGCACCCCTAGGATTAGGCTAGGGTTCCCTTAGCCTTAGGCTAGTGCACCCCTAGGGTTAGGCTAAGGCTAGGGCTCCCCTAGCCTTAGGCTCTTGCTCCCCTAGCCTTACGTTAGGGCTCCCCTAGACTTAGGCTAGGGAACCTTTAGGCTTAGGCTAAGGCTAGGTCTCCCCTAGCCTTAGGCTAGGGCTCCACTAGCATTAGGCTAGGGCTCCCCTAGCTTTGGATAGAGCACCCCTAGGCCTGGGCTAACGCTAGGGGTCCCCTAGCCTTAGGCTAGGGCACCCCTAGGCTTAGGCTAAGGCTAGGGCTCCCCTAGCCTTAGGCTAGGGCTCCCCTAGCCTTAGGCTAGATCACCCCTAGGCTTAGGCTAAGGCTAGGGCTCCCCAAGCCTTAGGCAAGGCTCCACAAGCCTTAGGCTAGGGCACCCATAGGCTTAGGCTAAGGCTAGGACTCCCCTTGCCTTAGGCTAGGGCACCCCTAGGCTTAGGCTAGGGCTCCCCTAGACTTAGGCTAGATCACCCCTAGGCTTAGGCTAAGGCTAGGGCTCCCCTAGCCTTAGGCTAAGGCCCCAAGCCTTAGGCTAGGGCACCCATAGGCTTAGGCTAAGGCTAGGGATCCTCTACACTTAGGCTAGGGCTCCCCTAGCCTTAGGCTAGTGCACCCCTAGGCTTAGGCTAAGGCTAGGACTCCCCTAGCCTTAGGCTAGGGCACCCCTAGGGTTAGGCTAGGACTCCCCTAATCTTAGGCTCGGGCACCCCTAGACTTAGGCTAGGGATCCACTAGCCTTAGGCTAGGGCTCCCCTAACCTTATGCTAGGTCACCCCTAGGCTTAGGCTAATGCTAGGGCTCCCATACCCTTAGGCTAGGGCTCCCGAGCCTTAGGCTAGGGCACTCAGAGGCTTAGGCTAATGCTAGGGCTCCCCTAGCCTTAGGCTAGGCACCCCTAGGCTTAGGCTAAGGCTAGGGCTCCCCTAGGCTTAGGCTCGGGCACATGTAGGCTTAGGCTAGGTCTCCACTACCCTTAGGCTAGGGCTCCCATATTCTTAGGGTAGGGCTCCCCTAGCCTTAGGCTAGGGCACCCCTAGGCTTAGGCTAAGGCTAGGGCTCCCGTAGGCTTAGGCTTGGGCACCCCTAGGCTTAGGCTAGGGCTAGGGCTCCCCTAGCCGTAGGTTAGGGCACCCCTAGGCTTAGGCTAGGGCTAGGGCTCCCCTAGACTTAGGCTAGGGCTCCCCTAGCCTTAGGCTAGGACTCCCCTACCCTTAGGCTAGGGCTTCGCGAGCCTTAGGCTAGGGCACCCCTAGGCTTAGGCTAGGGCACCCATAGGCTTAGGCTAAGGATAAGGCTCCCCTAGCCCTAGGCTAGGGCATCCCTAGGCTTAGGATAGGGCTCCCATAGCCTTAGGCTAGGGCACCCCTAGGCTTAGGGTAAGGCTAGGGCTCCCCTAGCCTTAGGCTAGTGCTCCCCTAGACTTAGGCTAGGGCAGCCCTAGGCATAGGCTAAGGCTAGGGCTCCCCTAGCCTAAGGCTAGGGCACCCCTAGGCTTAGGCTAAGGCTGGGTCCCCCGTAGCCTTAGGCTAGGGCTCCCCTAGCCTTGGATATGGGACCCCTAGGCCTGGGCTAACGCTAGGGCTCCCCTAGCCTTAGGTTAGGGCACCCCTAGGCTTAGGCTAAGGCTAGGGCTCCCCTAGCCTTAGGCTATGGCTCCCCTTACCTTAGGCTAGGGCACCCATAGGCTTAGGCTAGGGCTAGGGCTCCCCTAGCATTAGGCTATGGCTCCCCATACCTTAGGCTAGGGCTCTCCTAGCCTTAGGCTAGGGCACCACTAGGATTAGGCTCGGGCACCCCTAGGCTTAGGCTAGGGCTCCACTCCCCTTAGGCTAGGGCTCCCCTAGTCTTAGGGTAGGGCTCCCCTAGCCATAGGTTAGGGCACCCCTAGGCTTAGGCTAGGGCTAGGGCTCCCCTAGCCTTAGGTTAGGGCACCCCTAGACTTAGGCTAAGGCTAGGGCTCCCCTAGCCTTAGGTTAGGGCACCCCTAGGCTTAGGCTATGGGTCCCCTAGCCTTAGGTTAGGGCACCCCTAGGCTTAGGCTATGGGTCCCCTAGCCTTAGGCTTTGGCACCCCTAGCCTTAGGCTCGGGAACCCCGAAGCTTAGGCTAGGGCTCCCCTAGCCTTGGTTAGGGCTCACCTAGCATTAGGCTAGGGCTCCCCTAGCCTTGGATAGGGTACCCCTAGGCCTAGGCTAACGCTAGGGCTCCCCTAGCCTTAGGCTAAGGAACCCCTAGGCTTAGGCTAAGGCTAGGGCTCCCCTAGCCTTTGGCTAAGGCTAGGGCTCACCTAGCCTTTGGCTAGGGCTACCCTAGCCTTAGGGTAGGTAACCCCCAGGCTTAGGCTAAGGCTAGGGCTCCCCTAGCCTTAGGCTAGGGCTCCCCTATCCTTAGGCTAGGGCACCCTCAGGCTTAGGCGAGGGTTCCCCTAGACTTAGGCTAGGGCTCCCCTAGGCTTAGGACAGTGCTCCCCTATCCTTAGGCCAGAGCACCCCTAGGCTTAGTCCAGGGCTCCCCTAGCCCTTGTCTAGGGCTCCCCTATCCTTAGGCTAGCGCACCCCTAGGCTTAGGCTCGGGAACCCCTAGGCTTAGGCTAGGGTTCCCTTAGCCTTAGGCTAGGGTTCCCTTAGCCTTAGGCTAAGGCTCCCCTAGCCTAAGGCTAGGGCACCCCTAGACTTAGGCTAGCGCACCCCTAGCCTTAGGCTAAGGCTAGCGATCCCCTAGCCTTAGGCTAGGACCTCCCTAGCCTTAGGTTAGGGCACCCCTAGGCTTAGGCTAGGGCTCCCCTAGGCTTAGGTAGGGCTCCCTTAGCTTTAGGCTAGGGCTCCCCTAGGCTTAGGTTAGGCTAGGGCTCCCCTAGACGTAGTCCAGGGCTCCCCTAGCCTTAGGCTTGGGCTCCCCTAGCCTTAGGCTAGGGCACCCTTAGGCTTAGGCTAAGTCTAGGGCTCCCCAAGCCTTAGGCTAGGGCACCCCTAGGCTTAGGCTAAGTCTAGGTCTCCCCTAGCCTTAGGCTAGGGCACCCATAGGCTTAGGCTAAGGCTAGGGCGCCCCTAGCCTTAGGTATGGCAGCCCTAGGCTTAGGCTTGGACTCCCCTAGCCTTAGACTAGGGCTCCCCTAGTCTTAGGCACGGGCACCCGTAAGCTTAGGCTAAGGCTAGGGCTCCCCTAGGCGTAGGCTAAGGCTAGGGCTCTCCTAGACTTAGGCTAGGGTTCTCCGAGCCTTAGGCTAGGGCAACTCGAGGCTTAGGCTATGGCTCCCATAGCCTTAGGCTCGGGCTCCCTGGCCTTAGGCTCGGGCACCCCTAGCCTTAGGCCAGGGCTCTCCTAGATTTAGGCTAGGGCTCCCCTAGCCTTAGGCTAGTGTTCCCCTATCCTTAGACCAGGGCACCCCTAGGCTTAGTCCAGGGCTCCCATAGCCTTAGGCTAGGGTTCCCCTATCCTTAGGGTAAGTCACCCCGAGGCTTAGGCTAAGGCTAGGGCTCCCCTAGCATTAGGCTAAGGCTCCCCTATCCTTAGGCTAGGGATCCCCTAGCCATAGGCTAGGGAACCCCTAGGCTTAGGCTCGGGCACCCCTAGGCTAAGGATTGGGCTCCCCTAGCCTTAGGCTAGGGCACCCCTAGGCTTAGGATAGGGCTCCCCTAGCCTTAGGTCCAGGCACCCCTAGGCTTAGGCTAAGACTAGGGCTCCCCTAGCCTTAGGCTATGGCTCCCCAAGCCTTAGGATAGGGGTTCCCTAGCCTTAGGCAAGGGCACCCCTAGGCTTAGGCTAAGGCTGGGGCTCCCCTAGCCTTAGGCTAGGTCTCCCCTAGCCTTAGGCTCGGGCACTCCTAGGCTTAGGCTCGGGAAACCCTAGGCTTAGGCTAGGGTTCCCTTAGCCTTAGGCTAGTGTTCCCTTAGCCTTAGGCTAAGGCTCCCCTAGCCTAAGGCTAGGGCACCCCTAGACTTAGGCTAGCGCACCCCTAGGCTTAGGCTAAGGCTAGCGATCCCCTAGCCTTAGGCTAGGACCTCCCTAGCCTTAGGTTAGGGCACCCCTAGGCTTAGGCTAGGGTTCCCATAGGCTTAGGCTAGGGCTCCCTTAGCTTTAGGCTAGGGCTCCCCTAGGCTTAGGTTAGGCTAGGGCTCCCCTAGCCTTAGGCTAGGGCACCCATAGGCTTAGGCTAAGGCTAGGGCGCCCCTAGCCTTAGGTAAGGCAGCCCTAGGCTTAGGCTTGGACTCCCCTAGCCTTAGACTAGGGCTCCCCTATTCTTAGGCAAGGGCACCCGTAAGCTTAGGCTAAGGCTAGGGCTCCCCTAGGCGTAGGCTAAGGCTAGGGCTCTCCTAGACTTAGGCTAGGGTTCTCCGAGCCTTAGGCTAGGGCAACTCGAGGCTTAGGCTATGGCTCCCATAGCCTTAGGCTCGGGCTCCCTGGCCTTAGGCTCGGGCACCCCTAGCCTTAGGCCAGGGCTCTCCTAGATTTAGGCTAGGGCTCCCCTAGCCTTAGGCTAGTGTTCCCCTATCCTTAGACCAGGGCACCCCTAGGCTTAGTCCAGGGCTCCCATAGCCTTAGGCTAGGGCTCCCCTATCCTTAGGGTAAGTCACCCCGAGGCTTAGGCTAAGGCTAGGGCTCCCCTAGCATTAGGCTAAGGCTCCCCTATCCTTAGGCTAGGGATCCCCTAGCCATAGGCTAGGGAACCCCTAGGCTTAGGCTCGGGCACCCCTAGGCTAAGGATTGGGCTCCCCTAGCCTTAGGCTAGGGCACCCCTAGGCTTAGGATAGGGCTTCCCTAGCCTTAGGTCCAGGCACCCCTAGGCTTAGGCTAAGACTAGGGCTCCCCTAGCCTTAGGCTATGGATCCCCAAGCCTTAGGCTAGGGGTTCCCTAGCCTTAGGCAAGGGCACCCCTAGGCTTAGGCTAAGGCTGGGGCTCCCCTAGCCTTAGGCTAGGTCTCCCCTAGCCTTAGGCTCGGGCACCCCTAGGCTTAGGCTCGGGAAACCCTAGGCTTAGGCTAGGGTTCCCTTAGCCTTAGGCTAGGGTTCCCTTAGCCTTAGGCTAAGGCTCCCCTAGCCTAAGGCTAGGGCACCCCTAGACTTAGGCTAGCGCACCCCTAGGCTTAGGCTAAGGCTAGCGATCCCCTAGCCTTAGGCTAGGACCTCCCTAGCCTTAGGTTAGGGCACCCCTAGGCTTAGGCTAGGGCTCCCATAGGCTTAGGCTAGGGCTCCCTTAGCTTTAGGCTAGGGCTCCCCTAGGCTTAGGTTAGGCTAGGGCTCCCCTAGACGTAGTCCAGGGCTCCCACTAGCCTTAGGCTTGGGCTCCCCTAGCCTTAGGCTAGGGCACCCCTAGGCTTAGGCTAAGTCTAGGGCTCCCCTAGCCTTAGGCTAGGGCACCCATAGGCTTAGGCTAAGGCTAGGGCGCCCCTAGCCTTAGGTATGGCAGCCCTAGGCTTAGGCTTGGACTCCCCTAGCCTTAGGCTAGGGCTCCCCAAGTCTTAGGCACGGGCACCCGTAAGCTTAGGCTAAGGCTAGGGCTCCCCTAGGCGTAGGCTAAGGCTAGGGCTCTCCTAGACTTAGGCTAGGGTTCTCCGAGCCTTAGGCTAGGGCAACTCGAGGCTTAGGCTATGGCTCCCATAGCCTTAGGCTCGGGCTCCCTGGCCTTAGGCTCGGGCACCCCTAGCCTTAGGCCAGGGCTCTCCTAGATTTAGGCTAGGGCTCCCCTGGCCTTAGGCTAGTGTTCCCCTATCCTTAGACCAGGGCACCCCTAGGCTTAGTCCAGGGCTCCCATAGCCTTAGGCTAGGGCTCCCCTATCCTTAGGGTAAGTCACCCCGAGGCTTAGGCTAAGTCTAGGGCTCGCCTAGCATTAGGCTAAGGCTCCCCTATCCTTAGGCTAGGGATCCCCTAGCCATAGGCTAGGGAACCCCTAGGCTTAGGCTCGGGCACCCCTAGGCTAAGGGTTGGGCTCCCCTAGCCTTAGGCTAGGGCACCCCTAGGCTTAGGATAGGGCTCCCCTAGCCTTAGGTCCAGGCACCCCTAGGCTTAGGCTAAGACTAGGGCTCCCCTAGCCTTAGGCTATGGCTCCCCAAGCCTTAGGCTAGGGGTTCCCTAGCCTTAGGCAAGGGCACCCCTAGGTTTAGGCTAAGGCTGGGGCTCCCCTAGCCTTAGGCTAGGGCTCCCCTAGCCTTAGACTCGGGCACCCCTAGGATTAGGCTAGGGCTAGGGCGCCCCTAGCCTTAGGTATGGCAGCCCTAGGCTTAGGCTTGGGCTCCCCTACCCTTAGGCTAGGGCACCCCTAGGCTTAGGCTAAGGCTAGGGCTCCCCTAGTCTTAGGCAAAGGCACCCGTAAACTTAGGCTAAGGCTAGGGCTCCCCTAGGCGTAGGCTAAGGCTAGGGATCTCCTAGACTTAGGCTAGGGCTCCCCTATCCTTAGGCTAGGGCACCCCTAGGCTTAGGCTAGGGCTCCACTTGCCTTAGGCTCGGGCTCCCCTAGCCTTAGGCTCGTGCTCCCCTAGCCTTAGGTTCGGGCATCCATAGCCTCATTTTAGGGCTCCCCTAGACTTAGTCCAGGGCTCCCCTAGCCTTAGGCTTGGGCTCCCCTAGCCTTAGGCTAGGGCTCCCCTACCCTTAGGTTAGGGCACCCCTAGCCTTATGCTAGGGCTCCCCTAGACCAAGTCTAGGGCTCCCCAGACCTTAGGATAGGGATCCCCTAGCCTTACACTAGGGCACCCCTAGGCTTATGCTAAGGCAAGGGCTACCATAGCCTTAGGCTAGGGCTCCCCGAGCCTTAGGCTAGGGCACCCCTAGGCTTAGACTAACGCTAGGGCTCCCCTAGCCTTAGGCTAGGGCACCCCTAGGCTTAGGCTAGGGCTCCTCTAGCCTTAGGTTCGGGCACCCTTAGTCTTAGGCTAAGGCTAGGGCTCCCCTAGCCTTAAGCTAGGGCACCCCTAAGCTTAGGCTAAGGCTGGGGCTCCCCTAGCCTTAGGCTAAGGCTCCCCTAGGCTTAGGCTCGTGCACCCCTAGGGTTAGGCTATTGTTCCACTAGCCTTAGGATAGGGCTCCCTTAACCTTATGCTATGGGACCCCTAGGCTTAGGCTAAGGCTAGGGCTCCCCTAGCCTTAGGCAAGGCTCTCCTAGCCTTAGGCTAGGGCACCACTAGGCTTAGGCTCGGGCACCCCTAGGCTTAGGCTAGGGCTCCACTACCCTTAGGCTAGGGCTCCCCTAGCCTTAGGGTAGGGCTCCCCTAGCCTTAGGTTAGGGCACCCCTAGGCTTAGGCTAAGGCTAGGGCTCCCCTAGCCTTAGGCTAGGGCACCTCTAGGCTTAGGCTAGGGCTAGGGCTCCCCTAGACTTAGGTTAGCGCACCCCTAGGATTAGGCTAAGGCTAGGGCTCCCCTAGCCTTAGTTAGGGCTCCCCTAGCCTTAGGTTAGGGCACCCCTAGGCTTAAGCTAAGGCTAGGGCTCCCCTAGCCTTAGGCTAGGGCCCCTCTAGGCTTAGGCTAGGTCTAGGGCTCCCCTAGCCTTAGGTTAGGGCACCCCTAGGATTAGGCTGAGGCTAGGGTTCCCCTAGCCTTAGGTTAGGGCACCCCTAGGCTTAGGCTATGGCTCCCCTAGCCTTAGGCTAGGGCACCCCTAGCCTTAGGCTCGGGCACCCCTAGCCTTAGGCTCGGGCACCCCTAAGCTTAGGCTAGGGCGCCCCTAGCCTTAGGTTCGGGCACCCCTAGGCTTAGGCTTGGGCTCCACTAGCCTTAAGGCCAGGGCTCTCCTAGATTTAGGCTAGGGCTCCCCTAGCCTTAGGCTAGGGTTCCCCTATCCTTAGACCAGGGCACCCTTAGGCTTAGTCCAGGGCTCCCATAGCCTTAGGCTAGGGCTCCCCTAGCCTTAGGGTAAGTCACCCCGTGGCTTAGGCTAAGGCTAGGGCTCCCTTAGCCTTAGGCTAAGGCTCCCCTATCCTTAGGCTAGGGATCCCCTAGCCATAGGCTAGGGCACCCCTAGGATTAGGCTCGGGCACCCCTAGGCTAAAGATAGGGCTCCCCTAGCCTAAGGTATGGGCACCCCTAGAATTAGGCTAAGGCTAGGGCTCCCCTAGCCTTAGGTTAGGGCACCCCTAGGCTTAGGCTATGGCTCCCCTAGCCTTAGGCTAGGGCACCCCTAGGCTTAGGCTCGGGCACCCCTAAACTTAAGCTAGGGCTCCCCTAGCCTTAGGTTCGGGCACCCCTAGCCTTAGGCTAGGGCTCCCCTAGCCTTGGTTGGGGCTCACCTAGCATTAGGCTAGGGCTCCCCTAGCCGTGGATAGGGCACCCCTAGGCCAAGGCTTACGCTAGGGCTCCCCTAGCCTTAGGCTAGGGCACCCCAAGGCTTAGGCTAAGGCTAGGGCTCCCCTAGCTTCGGCTAAGGCTAGGGCTCACCTAGCCTTCGGCTAGGGCTACCCTAGCCTTAGGGTAGGTCACCCCCAGGCTTAGGCTAAGGCTAGGACTCCCCTAAGCTTAGGCTCGGGCACCCCTAGACTTAGGCTAGGGATCCACTAGCCTTAGGCTAGGGCTCCCCTAACCTTATGCTAGGTCACCCCTAGGCTTAGGCTAAGGCTATGTCTCCCCTAGCCTTAGGCTAGGGCTCTCCTAGCCTAAGGCTAGGGCACCCCTAGGCTTAGGCTCGGGCACCCTCAGGCTTAGGCTAGGGTTCCCCTAGACTTAGGCTAGGGCTCCCCTAGCCTTAGGATAGTGCTCCCCTATCCTTAAGCCAGAGCACCCCTAGGCTTAGTCCAGGGCTCCCCTATCCTTAGGCTAGTGCACCCCTAGGCTTAGGCTCGGGCACCCCTAGACTTAGGCTAGGGTTCCCTTAGCCTTAGGCTAGGGTTCCCTTAACCTTAGGTTAAGGCTCCCCTAGCCTAAGGCTAGGGCACCCCTAGACTTAGGCTAGCGCACCCCTAGGCTTAGGCTAAGGTTAGCGATCCCCTAGCCTTAGGCTAGGAGCTCCCTAGCCTTAGGTTAGGGCACCCCTAGGCTTAGGCTAGGGCTCCCCTAGGCTTAGGTTAGGCTAGGGCTCCCATAGACGTAGTGCAGGGCTCCCCTAGCCTTAGGCTTGGGCTCCCCTAGCCTTAGGCTAGGGCACCCCTAGGCTTAGGCTAAGTCTAGGGCTCCCCTAGCCTTAGGCTAGGGCACCCATAGGTTTAGGCTACGGCTAGGGCGCCCCTAGCCTTAGGTATGGCAGCCCTAGGCTTAGGCTTGGACTCCCCTAGCCTTAGGCTAGGGCTCCCCTAGGCTTAGGCTAAGGCTAGGGCTCCCATAGCCTTAGGCTCGGGCTCCCTGGCCTTAGGCTCGGGTACCCCTAGCCTTAGGCCAGGGCTCTCCTAGTTTTAGGCTAGGGCTCCCCTAGCCTTAGCTTAGTGTTCCCCTATCCTTAGACCAGGGCACCCCTAGGCTTAGTCCAGGGCTCCCATAGCCTTAGGCTAGGGCTCCCCTAGCCTTATGGTAAGTCACCCCGAGGCTTAGGCTAAGGCTAGGGCTCCCCTAGCATTAGGCTAAGGCTCCCCTATCCTTAGGCTAGGGATCCCCCAGCCATAGGCTAGGGCACCCCTAGGCTTAGGCTCGGGCACCCCTAGGCTAAGGATAGGGCTCCCCTAGCCTTAGGCTAGGGCACCCCTAGGCTTAGGATAGGGCTCCCCTAGCCTTAGGTCCAGGCACCCCTAGGCTTAGGCTAAGACTAGGGCTCCCCTAGCCTTAGGCTATGGCTCCCCAAGCCTTAGGCTAGGGGTTCCCTAGCCTTAGGCAAGGGCACCCCTAGGCTTAGGCTAAGGCTGTGGCTACCCTAGCCTTAAGCTAGGGCTCCCCTAGCCTTAGGCTCGGGCACCCCTAGGCTTAGGCTCGGGCACTCCTAGGCTTAGGCTAGGGCTAGGGCGCACCTAGCCTTAGGTATGGCAGCCCTAGGCTTAGGCTTGGGCTCCCCTAGCCTTAGGCTAGGGCACCCCTAGGCTTAGGCTAAGGCTAGGGCTCCCCTATTCTTAGGCAAAGGCACCCGTAAGCTTAGGCTAAGGCTAGGGCTCCCCTAGGCGTAGGCTACGGCTAGGGCTCTCCTAGACTTAGGCTAGGGCTCCCCTATCCTTAGGCTAGGGCACCCCTAGGATTAGGTTAGGGCTCCCCTTGCCTTAGGCTCGGGCTCCCCTAGCCTTAGGCTAGGGCTCCCCTAGCCTTAGTCTAGGGCTCCCCTTGCCTTAGGCTCGGGCTCCCCTAATCTTAGGCTCGTGCTCCCCTAGCCTTAGACTCGGGCACCCATAGCCTCAGTTTAGGGCTCCCCTAGACTTAGTCCAGGGCTCCCCTAGCCTTAGGCTTGGGCTTCCCTAGCCTTAGGCTAGGGTTCCCCTTCCCTAAGGTTAGGGCACCCCTAGCCTTATGCTAGGGCTCCCCTAGCCCAAGCCTAGGGCTCCCCAGGCCTTAGGCTAGGGATCCCCTAGCCTTACACTAGGGCACCCCTAGGCTTAGGGTAAGGCTAGGGCTCCCCTAGCCTTAGGGTAGGGCTCCCCTAGCCTTGGCTAGGGCACTCCTAGGCTTAGGCTAACCCTCGGGCTACCATAGCCTTAGGCTAGCGCTCCCCGAGCCTTAGGGTAGGGCACCCCTAGGCTTAGGCTAACGCTAGGGCTCCCCTAGCCTTAGGCTAGGGCACCCCTAGGCTTAGGCTAGGGCTCCTCTAGCATTAGGTTCGGGCACCCTTAGTCTTAGGCTAAGGCTAGGGCGCCCCTAGCCTTAGGGTAGGGCACCCCTAAGCTTAGGCTAAGGCTGAGGCTCCCCTAGCCTTAGGCTAAGGCTCCCCTAGGCTTAGGCTCGTGCACCCCTAGGATTAGGCTAGGGCTCCACTAGCCTTAGGCTAGGGCTCCCTTAAACTTATGCTATGGAACCCCTAGGCATAGGCTAAGGCTAGGGCTCCCCTAGCCTTAGGCTAGGGCTCTCCTAGCCTTAGGCTAGGGCACCACTAGGCTTAGGCTCGGGCAACCCTAGGCTTAGGCTAGGGCTCCACTACCCTTAGGCTAGGGCTCCCCTAGCCTTAGGGTAGGGCTCCCCTAGCCTTAGGTAATGGCACCCCTAGGCTTAGGCTAAGGCTAGGGCTCCCCTAGCCTTAGGCTAGGGCACCTCTAGGCTTAGGCTAGGGCTAGGGCTCCCCTAGCCTTAGGTTAGGGCACCCCTAGGATTAGGCTAAGGCTAGGGCTCCCCTAGCCTTAGGTTAGGGCACCCCTAGGCTTAGGCTATGGCTCCCATAGCCTTAGGCTAGGGCACCCCTAGCCTTAGACTGGGGCACCCCTAAGCTTAGGCTAGGGCTCCCCTAGCCTTAGGTTCGGGCAACCCTAGGCTTAGGCTAGGGCTCCCCTAGCCTTGGTTAGGGCTCACCTAGCATTAGGCTACGGCTCCCCTAACCTTGGATAGGGCACCCCTAGGCCTAGGCTAACGCTAGGGCTCCCCTAGCCTTAGGTTAGGGCACCTCTAGGCTTAGGCTAAGGCTAGGGCTCCCCTAGCCTTCGGCTAAGGCTAGGGCTCCCCTAGCCTTCGGCTAGGGCTCCCCTAGCCTTAGGGTATGTCACCCCCAGGCTTAGGCTAAGGCTAGGGCTCCCCTCGCCTTAGGCTAGGGCTCCCCTATCCTTAGGCTAGGGCACCCCTAGGCTTAGGCTCGGGTACCCTTAGGCTTAGGCTAGGGTTCCCCTAGACTTAGGCTAGGGTTCCCCTAGACTTAAGCTAGGGTTCCCCTAGACTTAGGCTAGGGCTCCCCTAGCCTTAGGATAGTGCTCCCTTTTCCTTAGGCCAGAGCACCCCTAGGCTTAGTCCAGGGCTCCCCTAGCCCTTGGCTAGGGCTCCCCTATCCTTAGGCTAGGGCACCCCTAGGCTTAGGCTCGGGCACCCCTAGGCTTAGCCTAGGGTTCCCTTAGCCTTAGGCTAAGGCTCCCCTAGCCTAAGGCTAGGGCACCACTAGCCTTAGGCTAGCGCACCCCTAGGCTTAGGCTAAGGCTAGCGATCCCCTAGCCTTAGGCTAGGACCTCCCTAGCCTTAGGTTAGGGCACCCCTAGGCTTAGGCTAGGGCTCCCCTAGGCTTAGGCTAGGGCTCTTTTAGCTTTAGAATAGGGCTCCCCTAGGCTTAGGTTAGGCTAGGGCTCCCCTAGATGTAGTCCAGGGCTCCCCTAGCCTTAGGCTTGGGCTCCCCTAGCCTTAGGCTAGGGCACCCCTAGGCTTAGGCTAAGTCAAAGGCTCCCCTAGCCTTAGGCTAGGGCACCCATAGGCTTAGGCTAAGGCTAGGGCGCCCCTAGCCTTAGGTATGGCAGCCCTAGGCTTAGGCTTGGTCTCCCCTAGTCTTAGGCTAGGGCACCCCAAGGCTTAGGCTAAGGCTAGGGCTCCCCTAGGCTTAGGCAAGGGCACCCGTAAGCTTAGGCTAAGGCTAGGGCTCCCCAAGGTGTGGGCTAAGTCTAGGGCTCTCCTAGACTTAGGCTAGGGTTCTCCGAGCCTTAGGCTAGGGCAACTCGAGGCTTAGGCTATGGCTCCCATACCTTAGGCTCGGGCTCCCCTGGCCTTAGGCTCGTGCTGCCCTAGCCTTAGGCTCGGGCACCCCTATGCTTAGGCTAAGGCTGGGGCTACCTTAGCCTTAGACTAGGGCTCCCCTAGCCTTAGGCTCGGGCACCCCTAGACTTAGGCTAGGGTTCTCTGAGCCTTAGGCTAGGGCACCCCGAGGCTTAGGGTAGGGCACCCCTAGGCTTAGGATAGGGCTCCCCTAGCCTTAGGTCCGGGCACCCCTAGGCTTAGGCTAAGATTAGGGCTCCCCTAGCCTTAGGCAAGGGCACCCCTAGCCTTAGGCTAGGGCACCCATAGGGTTAGGCTAAGGCTGGGCTCCCCTAGCCTTAGGCTAGGGCTCCCCTAGCCTTAGCCTAGACTCCCCTAGACTTAGACTAGGGCACCCATAGCCTTAGGCTAGGGCACCCCTAGGCTGAGGCTAAGGCTAGGGCTCCCCTAGCCTTAGGCTAGGGCTCCCTAGCCTTACGTTAGGGCACCCCTAGGCTTAGGCTAAGGCTAGGGCTCCCCTAGTCTTAGGTTAGGGCTCCACTAGCCATAGGCTAGGGCACCCCTAGGCTTAGGCTAAGGCTAGGGCTCCCGTAGCCTTAGGCTAGGGCACCTTTAGGCATAGGCTAAGGCTAGGGTTCCCCTAGCCTTAGGTTAGGGCTCCACTAGCCTTAGTCTAGGGCACCCCTAGGCTTAGGCTAGGGCACCACTAGCCTTAGGCTAGGGCACCCCTAGGCTTAGGCTAAGTCTAGGGCTCCCCTAGCCTTAGGCTAGGGCTCCCCTAGCCTTAGGCTAGGGCACCCCTAGGCTTAGGCTAGGACTCCCATAGCCTTAGGTTAGGGCTCCCCTAGCCTTAGGCTCGAGCTCCCCTATCCTTAGGCTAGGGCACCCCTAGGCTTAGTCTAAGGCTAGGGCTCCCCTAGCCTTAGGCTAGGGCTTCCCTATCCTTAGGCTAGGGCACCTTTAGGCTTAGACGAAGGCTAGGGCTCCCCTAGCCTTAGGCTAGGGCACCCCTAGGCTTAGGCTAGGGCACCCCTAGGCTTAGGCTAAGGCTAGGGCTCCCCTAGCCTTAGGCTAGGGATCCCCTTGCCTTAGGCTAGGGCACCACTAGGCTTAAGCTAAGTCTAGGGCTCCCCTAGCCTTAGGCTAGGGCTCCCCTAGACATAGGCTAGGGCTCCCCTAGCCTTAGGCTAGTGCTCCCTATCCTTAGGCCAGGGCACCCCTAGGCTTAGTCCAGGGCTCCCATAGCCTTATGCTAGGGCTCCCCTATCCTTAGGCTAGGGCTCCCCTAGCCTTAGGCTCGGGCATCCTAGGCTTAGGCTATGGCTACGGCTCCCCTAGCCTCTGGCTAGGGCTCCCCTAGCTTTAGGGTATGTCACCCCTAGGCTTAGGCTAAGTCTAGGGCTCCCCTCGCCTTAGGCTAAGGCTCCCCTAGCCTTAGGCTTGGGCTCTCCTAAGCTTAGGCTAGGGCACCCCTAGGCTTAGGCTCTGGCACCCCTCGGCTTAGGATAGGTCTACCCTAACCTTTGGCTAGGGCACCCCTAGGCATAGGCTAGGACTCCCCTAGCTTTAGATTAGGGCACCCCTAGGCTTAGGCTAGGGTTCCCTTAGCCTTAGGCTAGGGCTCCCCTAGCCTTAGGCTAGAGCACACCTAGGCTTAGGCTAGGGATCCCCTAGACTTAGGTTTGGGCACCCGTAGGCGTAGGCTAGGACTCCCCTAGCTTTAGGTTAGGGCACCCCTAGGCTTAGGCTAGGGTTCCCTTAGCCTTAGACTAGGGCTCCACTAGCCTAAGGCTAGGGCTTCCCTAGCCTTAGGGTACGGCACCCCTAGGCTTAGGCTAAGGCTAGGGCTCCCCTAGCCTTAGGCTCTTGCTCCCCTAGACTTAAGTTAGGGCACCCCTAGGCTTAGGCTAAGGCTAGGGCTCCCCTAGCCTTAGGCTAGGGCTCCCCTAGCCTTAGGCTATGGCACCCCTAGGCTTAGTCTAGGGCACCTTTAGGCTTAGGCTAAGGCTAGGGCTCCCCTAGCCTTAGGCTAGGGTACATTTAGGCTTAGGCTAAGCCTAGGGCTCCCCTAGCCTTAGGCGAGGGCTCCCCTAGCTTTAGGCTAGGGCACCCTTAGGCTTAGGCTAGGTCTCCCCTAGGCTTAGGCTAGGGCTCCCCTAGCATTAGGCAAGGGCTTCCCTAGCCATGGATAGGGCACCCCTAGGCCTAGGCTAACGCTAGGGCTCTCCTAGCCTTAGGCTAGGGCACCCCTAGGCTTAGGCTAAGGCTAGGGTTCCCCTAGCCTTAGGCTAGAGGTCTCCTAGCCTTTGCCTACATCAAAGGCTCCCCAAGCCTTAGGCTAGGGCACCCATAGGCTTAGGCTAAGGCTAGGGCTCCCCTAGACTTAGTCTAGGGCTCCCCTAGGCTTAGGCTAAGGCTAGGGCTCCCCTAGCCTTAGGCAATGGCATCCCTAGGCTTAGGCTAAGGCTAGGCCTCCCCAACCTTAGGCTAGGGCTCCCCTATACTTAGGCTAGGGCTCCCCTAGCCTTAGGCTAGGGCACGCCTAGGCTTAGGCTAGGGCTCCCGTAGACTTAGGCTATGGCACCCCTAGGCTTAGGCTAGGGCACCTTTAGGCTTAGGCTAAGGCTAGGGCTCCCCTATCCTTAGGTTATGGCTCCCGTAGACGTAGGCTAGGGCTCCCCTAGCCTTAGACTAGTGCTCCCCTATCCTTAGGTCAGGGCACCCCTAGGCTTATTCCAGGGTTCCCCTAGCGTAGGCTAGGGCTCCCCTAGCCTGAGTCTAGGGCACACCTAGGCTTAGGCTAGGGCTCCCCTAGCCTTAGGTTCATGCACCCCTATGCTTAGGCCTGGGCTCCCCTAGGCTTAGGATAGGTCTCCCCTAGCCTTTGGCTAGGGCACCCCTAGGCTTAGGCTAGGACTCCCCTAGCCTTAGGCTAGGGCACCCCTAGGCTTAGGCTAGGTCTCCCCTAGAATTAGGCTAGGGCTCCCCTAGCCTTGGATAGGGCACCTCTAGGCCTAGGCTAACGCTAGGGCTCTCCTAGCCTTAGGCTATTGCACCCCTAGGCTTAGGCTAAGGCTAGGGCTCCCCTAGCCTTAGGCTAGGGCTCCCCTAGCATTGGATAGGGCACCCCTAGGCCTAGGCTAACGCTAGGGTTCCCTAGCCTTAGCCTAGGGCACCTCTAGGCTTATGCTAAGGACAGGGCTCCCCAAGCCTTAAGCTAGGGCACCTTTAGGCTTAGGCTAGGGCTCCCCTAGCCTTAGGCTAGGGCTCCCTCAGCCTTAGGCTAGGGCTCCCCTAGCCTTAGGCTAGGGCACCCCTAGGCTTAGGCTAGTGCACCCCTTGCCTTAGGCTAGGGCACCCCTAGGCTTAAGCTACGGCTCCCCTAGCCTTAGGCTAGGGCACCCCTAGACTTAGACTAAGGCTAAGGATCCCCTAGCCTTAGGCTAGGGCACCCCTACGCTTAGGCTAAGGCTAGGGCTCCCCTAGCCTTAGGGTAGGGCTCCCATAGCATTAGGCTAGGGCTCCCCTAGCGTTAGGCTAGGGCTCCCCTAGCCTTGGATAGAGAACTCCTAGGCCTAGGCTAACGCTAGTGCTACCCTAGCCATAGGCTAGGGCACCCCTAGGCTTAGGCTAAGGCTAAGGCTCCCCTAGCCTTAGGCTAGGGCTCCCCTAGCCTTAGGCTAGACCACCCCTAGGCTTAGGCTAAGGCTAGGGTTCCCCTAGCCTTAGGCTAAGGCTCCCCAAGCCTTAGGCTAGGGCACCCATAGGCTTAGGCTAAGGCTAGGGCTCTCCTAACCTTAGGCTAGAGCTCTCCTAGCCTTAGGCTAGGGCACCCCTAGGCTTAGGATAAGGCTAGGCATCCCCAAGCCTTAGTCTAGGGCACCATAGGCTTAGGCTAGGGCACCCCTAGGCTTGGGCTAAGGGTAGGGCTCCCCTAGCCTTAGGTTAGGGCACCCCTAGGCTTAGTCCAGGGCTCCCATAGCCTGAGGCAAGGGCTCCCCTATCATTAGGCTTGGGCTCCCCTATCCTTAGGCTCGGGCTCCCCTAGCCTTAGGCTCGGACACCCATAAGCTTAACCTAGGGCTAGGGCTCCCCTAGCCTTCGGCTAGGGCTCCCCTAGCCTTCGGCTAGGGCTCCCCTAGCCTTAGGGTAGGTCACCCCTAGGCTTAGGCTAAGGCTAGGGCTCCCCTAGCCTTAGGCTAAGGCTCCCCTAGCCTTAGGCTAGGGCTCACCTATCCTTAGGCTAGGGCACCCCTAGGCTTTGGCTCGGGCTCCCCTAGCCTTAGGCTCGTGCTCCCCTAACCTAAAACTCGGGCACCCCTAGCCTTAGCCTAGGGTTCCCCTAGACTTAGGCTAGGGCTTCTTTAGCCTTAGGGTAGTGCTCCCCTATCCTTAGGCCAGGGCACCCCTAGTCTAAGTCCAGGGCTCCCGTAGCCTTAGGCTAGGGCTCCCCTAGCCTTAGGCTTGGGCTCCCCTAAGCTTAGGCTCAGGCAACCCTTGCCTTAGGCTAGGGCTCCCCTAACCTTATGCTAGGGCACCCCTAGGCTTAGGCTAAGGCTAGGGCTCCCCTAGCCTTCGGCTAGGGCTCCCCTAGCCATAGGGTAGGTCACCCCTAGGCTTAGGCTAAGGCTAGGGCTCCCCTAGCCTTAGGCTAAGGCTCCCCTAGCCTTAGGCTAGGGCTCCCCTAGGCTTAGGCTCGGGCACCCCTAGGCTTAGGCTCGGGCACCCCTAGGCTTAGGCTAGGGTTCCCCTATCCTTAGGCTAGGGCACCCCTAGGCTTAGGCTCATGCACCCCTCGGATTAGGCTAGGGTTACCTAGACTTAGGCTAGGGCTCCCTGAGCCTTAGGCTACTGCTCCCCTATCCTTAGGCCAGGGCTCCCCTAGCCTTAGAGTAGGGATCCCCTAGGCTTAGGCTAGGGCACCCCTAGCCTTAGGCTAGTGCTCCCATATTCTTAGGCCAGGGCACCCGTAGGCTTAGGCTAGGGCTCCCCTAGCCTTAGACTAGGGCTCCCCTAGACTTAGGCTAGGCCTCCCCTAGCCTTAGGCTAGTGCTCCCCTATTCTGAGGCCTAGGCACCCCTAGGCTTAGTCCAGGGCTCCCATAGCCTTAGGCTAGGGCTCCCCTATCCTTAGGCTAGGGCTCCCCTATCCTTAGGCTAGGGCTCCCCTAGCCTTAGGGTAAGTCACCCCGAGGCTTAGGCTAAGGCTAGGGCTCCCCTAGCCTTAGGCTAAGACTCCCCTATCCTTAGGCTAGGGATCCCCTAGCCATAGGCTAGGGCACCCCTAGGCTTAGGCTCGGGCACCCCTAGGCTAAGGATAGGGCTCCCCTAGCCTTAGGCTATGGCACCCCTAGGCTTAGTCTAGGGCACCTTTAGGCTTAGGCTAAGGCTAGGGCTCCCCTAGCCTTAGGCTAGGGTACATTTAGGCTTAGGCTAAGCCTAGGGCTCCCCTAGCCTTGGGCGAGGGCTCCCCTAGCTTTAGGCTAGGGCACCCTTAGGCTTAGGCTAGGTCTCCCCTAGGCTTAGGCTAGGGCTCCCCTAGACTTAGTCTAGGGCTCCCCTAGGCTTAGGCTAAGGCTAGGGCTCCCCTAGCCTTAGGCAATGGCATCCCTAGGCTTAGGCTAAGGCTAGGCCTCCCCAACCTTAGGCTAGGGCTCCCCTATACTTAGGCTAGGGCTCCCCTAGCCTTAGGCTAGGGCACGCCTAGGCTTAGGCTAGGGCTCCCGTAGACTTAGGCTATGGCACCCCTAGGCTTAGGCTAGGGCACCTTTAGGCTTAGGCTAAGGCTAGGGCTCCCCTATCCTTAGGTTATGGCTCCCGTAGACGTAGGCTAGGGCTCCCCTAGCCTTAGACTAGTGCTCCCCTATCCTTAGGTCAGGGCACCCCTAGGCTTATTCCAGGGTTCCCCTAGCGTAGGCTAGGGCTCCCCTAGCCTGAGTCTAGGGCACACCTAGGCTTAGGCTAGGGCTCCCCTAGCCTTAGGTTCATGCACCCCTATGCTTAGGCCTGGGCTCCCCTAGGCTTAGGATAGGTCTCCCCTAGCCTTTGGCTAGGGCACCCCTAGGCTTAGGCTAGGACTCCCCTAGCCTTAGGCTAGGGCACCCCTAGGCTTAGGCTAGGTCTCCCCTAGAATTAGGCTAGGGCTCTCCTAGCCTTGGATAGGGCACCTCTAGGCCTAGGCTAACGCTAGGGCTCTCCTAGCCTTAGGCTATTGCACCCCTAGGCTTAGGCTAAGGCTAGGGCTCCCCTAGCCTTAGGCTAGGGCTCCCCTAGCATTGGATAGGGCACCCCTAGGCCTAGGCTAACGCTAGGGTTCCCTAGCCTTAGCCTAGGGCACCTCTAGGCTTATGCTAAGGACAGGGCTCCCCAAGCCTTAAGCTAGGGCACCTTTAGGCTTAGGCTAGGGCTCCCCTAGCCTTAGGCTAGGGCTCCCTCAGCCTTAGGCTAGGGCTCCCCTAGCCTTAGGCTAGGGCACCCCTAGGCTTAGGCTAGTGCACCCCTTGCCTTAGGCTAGGGCACCCCTAGGCTTAAGCTACGGCTCCCCTAGCCTTAGGCTAGGGCACCCCTAGACTTAGACTAAGGCTAAGGATCCCCTAGCCTTAGGCTAGGGCACCCCTACGCTTAGGCTAAGGCTAGGGCTCCCCTAGCCTTAGGGTAGGGCTCCCATAGCATTAGGCTAGGGCTCCCCTAGCGTTAGGCTAGGGCTCCCCTAGCCTTGGATAGAGAACTCCTAGGCCTAGGCTAACGCTAGTGCTACCCTAGCCATAGGCTAGGGCACCCCTAGGCTTAGGCTAAGGCTAAGGCTCCCCTAGCCTTAGGCTAGGGCTCCCCTAGCCTTAGGCTAGACCACCCCTAGGCTTAGGCTAAGGCTAGGGTTCCCCTAGCCTTAGGCTAAGGCTCCCCAAGACTTAGGCTAGGGCACCCATAGGCTTAGGCTAAGGCTAGGGCTCTCCTAACCTTAGGCTAGAGCTCTCCTAGCCTTAGGCTAGGGCACCCCTAGGCTTAGGATAAGGCTAGGCATCCCCAAGCCTTAGTCTAGGGCACCATAGGCTTAGGCTAGGGCACCCCTAGGCTTGGGCTAAGGGTAGGGCTCCCCTAGCCTTAGGTTAGGGCACCCCTAGGCTTAGTCCAGGGCTCCCATAGCCTGAGGCAAGGGCTCCCCTATCATTAGGCTTGGGCTCCCCTATCCTTAGGCTCGGGCTCCCCTAGCCTTAGGCTCGGACACCCATAAGCTTAACCTAGGGCTAGGGCTCCCCTAGCCTTCGGCTAGGGCTCCCCTAGCCTTCGGCTAGGGCTCCCCTAGCCTTAGGGTAGGTCACCCCTAGGCTTAGGCTAAGGCTAGGGCTCCCCTAGCCTTAGGCTAAGGCTCCCCTAGCCTTAGGCTAGGGCTCACCTATCCTTAGGCTAGGGCACCCCTAGGCTTTGGCTCGGGCTCCCCTAGCCTTAGGCTCGTGCTCCCCTAACCTAAAACTCGGGCACCCCTAGCCTTAGCCTAGGGTTCCCCTAGACTTAGGCTAGGGCTTCTTTAGCCTTAGGGTAGTGCTCCCCTATCCTTAGGCCAGGGCACCCCTAGTCTAAGTCCAGGGCTCCCGTAGCCTTAGGCTAGGGCTCCCCTAGCCTTAGGCTTGGGCTCCCCTAAGCTTAGGCTCAGGCAACCCTTGCCTTAGGCTAGGGCTCCCCTAACCTTATGCTAGGGCACCCCTAGGCTTAGGCTAAGGCTAGGGCTCCCCTAGCCTTCGGCTAGGGCTCCCCTAGCCATAGGGTAGGTCACCCCTAGGCTTAGGCTAAGGCTAGGGATCCCCTAGCCTTAGGCTAAGGCTCCCCTAGCCTTAGGCTAGGGCTCCCCTAGGCTTAGGCTCGGGCACCCCTAGGCTTAGGCTCGGGCACCCCTAGGCTTAGGCTAGGGTTCCCCTATCCTTAGGCTAGGGCACCCCTAGGCTTAGGCTCATGCACCCCTCGGATTAGGCTAGGGTTCCCCTAGACTTAGGCTAGGGCTCCCTGAGCCTTAGGCTACTGCTCCCCTATCCTTAGGCCAGGGCTCCCCTAGCCTTAGAGTAGGGATCCCCTAGGCTTAGGCTAGGGCACCCCTAGCCTTAGGCTAGTGCTCCCATATTCTTAGGCCAGGGCACCCGTAGGCTTAGGCTAGGGCTCCCCTAGCCTTAGACTAGGGCTCCCCTAGACTTAGGCTAGGCCTCCCCTAGCCTTAGGCTAGTGCTCCCCTATTCTGAGGCCTAGGCACCCCTAGGCTTAGTCCAGGGCTCCCATAGCCTTAGGCTAGGGCTCCCCTATCCTTAGGCTAGGGCTCCCCTATCCTTAGGCTAGGGCTCCCCTAGCCTTAGGGTAAGTCACCCCGAGGCTTAGGCTAAGGCTAGGGCTCCCCTAGCCTTAGGCTAAGACTCCCCTATCCTTAGGCTAGGGATCCCCTAGCCATAGGCTAGGGCACCCCTAGGCTTAGGCTCGGGCACCCCTAGGCTAAGGATAGGGCTCCCCTAGCCTTAGGCTATGGCACCCCTAGGCTTAGTCTAGGGCACCTTTAGGCTTAGGCTAAGGCTAGGGCTCCCCTAGCCTTAGGCTAGGGTACATTTAGGCTTAGGCTAAGCCTAGGGCTCCCCTAGCCTTAGGCGAGGGCTCCCCTAGCCTTAGGCTAGGGCTCCCCTAGCTTTAGGCTAGGGCACCCTTAGGCTTAGGCTAGGTCTCCCCTAGGCTTAGGCTAGGGCTCCCCTAGCA
This sequence comes from Tenrec ecaudatus, assembly GCF_050624435.1. Classification (NCBI taxonomy): domain Eukaryota; kingdom Metazoa; phylum Chordata; class Mammalia; order Afrosoricida; family Tenrecidae; genus Tenrec; species Tenrec ecaudatus. The sequence continues at coordinate 361,098 of NW_027458210.1, forward strand.
TTAGGCAAGGGCTTCCCTAGCCATGGATAGGGCACCCCTAGGCCTAGGCTAACGCTAGGGCTCTCCTAGCCTTAGGCTAGGGCACCCCTAGGCTTAGGCTAAGGCTAGGGTTCCCCTAGCCTTAGGCTAGAGGTCTCCTAGCCTTTGCCTACATCAAAGGCTCCCCAAGCCTTAGGCTAGGGCACCCATAGGCTTAGGCTAAGGCTAGGGCTCCCCTAGACTTAGTCTAGGGCTCCCCTAGGCTTAGGCTAAGGCTAGGGCTCCCCTAGCCTTAGGCAATGGCATCCCTAGGCTTAGGCTAAGGCTAGGCCTCCCCAACCTTAGGCTAGGGCTCCCCTATACTTAGGCTAGGGCTCCCCTAGCCTTAGGCTAGGGCACGCCTAGGCTTAGGCTAGGGCTCCCGTAGACTTAGGCTATGGCACCCCTAGGCTTAGGCTAGGGCACCTTTAGGCTTAGGCTAAGGCTAGGGCTCCCCTATCCTTAGGTTATGGCTCCCGTAGACGTAGGCTAGGGCTCCCCTAGCCTTAGACTAGTGCTCCCCTATCCTTAGGTCAGGGCACCCCTAGGCTTATTCCAGGGTTCCCCTAGCGTAGGCTAGGGCTCCCCTAGCCTGAGTCTAGGGCACACCTAGGCTTAGGCTAGGGCTCCCCTAGCCTTAGGTTCATGCACCCCTATGCTTAGGCCTGGGCTCCCCTAGGCTTAGGATAGGTCTCCCCTAGCCTTTGGCTAGGGCACCCCTAGGCTTAGGCTAGGACTCCCCTAGCCTTAGGCTAGGGCACCCCTAGGCTTAGGCTAGGTCTCCCCTAGAATTAGGCTAGGGCTCCCCTAGCCTTGGATAGGGCACCTCTAGGCCTAGGCTAACGCTAGGGCTCTCCTAGCCTTAGGCTATTGCACCCCTAGGCTTAGGCTAAGGCTAGGGCTCCCCTAGCCTTAGGCTAGGGCTCCCCTAGCATTGGATAGGGCACCCCTAGGCCTAGGCTAACGCTAGGGTTCCCTAGCCTTAGCCTAGGGCACCTCTAGGCTTATGCTAAGGACAGGGCTCCCCAAGCCTTAAGCTAGGGCACCTTTAGGCTTAGGCTAGGGCTCCCCTAGCCTTAGGCTAGGGCTCCCTCAGTCTTAGGCTAGGGCTCCCCTAGCCTTAGGCTAGGGCACCCCTAGGCTTAGGCTAGGGCTCCCCTAGCCTTAGGCTAGGGCACCCCTAGGCTTAGGCTAGTGCACCCCTTGCCTTAGGCTAAGGCACCCCTAGGCTTAAGCTACGGCTCCCCTAGCCTTAGGCTAGGGCACGCCTAGACTTAGACTAAGGCTAAGGATCCCCTAGCCTTAGGCTAGGGCACCCCTACGCTTAGGCTAAGGCTAGGGCTCCCCTAGCCTTAGGGTAGGGCTCCCATAGCATTAGGCTAGGGCTCCCCTAGCGTTAGGCTAGGGCTCCCCTAGCCTTGGATAGAGAACTCCTAGGCCTAGGCTAACGCTAGTGCTACCCTAGCCATAGGCTAGGGCACCCCTAGGCTTAGGCTAAGGCTAAGGCTCCCCTAGCCTTAGGCTAGGGCTCCCCTAGCCTTAGGCTAGACCACCCCTAGGCTTAGGCTAAGGCTAGGGTTCCCCTAGCCTTAGGCTAAGGCTCCCCAAGCCTTAGGCTAGGGCACCCATAGGCTTAGGCTAAGGCTAGGGCTCTCCTAACCTTAGGCTAGAGCTCTCCTAGCCTTAGGCTAGGGCACCCCTAGGCTTAGGATAAGGCTAGGCATCCCCAAGCCTTAGTCTAGGGCACCATAGGCTTAGGCTAGGGCACCCCTAGGCTTGGGCTAAGGGTAGGGCTCCCCTAGCCTTAGGTTAGGGCACCCCTAGGCTTAGTCCAGGGCTCCCATAGCCTGAGGCAAGGGCTCCCCTATCATTAGGCTTGGGCTCCCCTATCCTTAGGCTCGGGCTCCCCTAGCCTTAGGCTCGGACACCCATAAGCTTAACCTAGGGCTAGGGCTCCCCTAGCCTTCGGCTAGGGCTCCCCTAGCCTCCGGCTAGGGCTCCCCTAGCCTTAGGGTAGGTCACCCCTAGGCTTAGGCTAAGGCTAGGGCTCCCCTAGCCTTAGGCTAAGGCTCCCCTAGCCTTAGGCTAGGGCTCACCTATCCTTAGGCTAGGGCACCCCTAGGCTTTGGCTCGGGCTCCCCTAGCCTTAGGCTCGTGCTCCCCTAACCTAAAACTCGGGCACCCCTAGCCTTAGCCTAGGGTTCCCCTAGACTTAGGCTAGGGCTTCTTTAGCCTTAGGGTAGTGCTCCCCTATCCTTAGGCCAGGGCACCCCTAGTCTAAGTCCAGGGCTCCCGTAGCCTTAGGCTAGGGCTCCCCTAGCCTTAGGCTTGGGCTCCCCTAAGCTTAGGCTCAGGCAACCCTTGCCTTAGGCTAGGGCTCCCCTAACCTTATGCTAGGGCACCCCTAGGCTTAGGCTAAGGCTAGGGCTCCCCTAGCCTTCGGCTAGGGCTCCCCTAGCCATAGGGTAGGTCACCCCTAGGCTTAGGCTAAGGCTAGGGCTCCCCTAGCCTTAGGCTAAGGCTCCCCTAGCCTTAGGCTAGGGCTCCCCTAGGCTTAGGCTCGGGCACCCCTAGGCTTAGGCTCGGGCACCCCTAGGCTTTGGCTAGGGTTCCCCTATCCTTAGGCTAGGGCACCCCTAGGCTTAGGCTCATGCACCCCTCGGATTAGGCTAGGGTTCCCCTAGACTTAGGCTAGGGCTCCCTGAGCCTTAGGCTACTGCTCACCTATCCTTAGGCCAGGGCTCCCCTAGCCTTAGAGGAGGGATCCCCTAGGCTTAGGCTAGGGCACCCCTAGCCTTAGGCTAGTGCTCCCATATTCTTAGGCCAGGGCACCCGTAGGCTTAGGCTAGGGCTCCCCTAGCCTTAGACTAGGGCTCCCCTAGACTTAGGCTAGGCCTCCCCTAGCCTTAGGCTAGTGCTCCCCTATTCTGAGGCCTAGGCACCCCTAGGCTTAGTCCAGGGCTCCCATAGCCTTAGGCTAGGGCTCCCCTATCCTTAGGCTAGGGCTCCCCTATCCTTAGGCTAGGGCTCCCCTAGCCTTAGGGTAAGTCACCCCGAGGCTTAGGCTAAGGCTAGGGCTCCCCTAGCCTTAGGCTAAGACTCCCCTATCCTTAGGCTAGGGATCCCCTAGCCATAGGCTAGGGCACCCCTAGGCTTAGGCTCGGGCACCCCTAGGCTAAGGATAGGGCTCCCCTAGCCTTAGGCTAGGGCACCCCTAGGCTTAGGATAGGGCTCCCCTAGCCTTAGGTCCAGGCACCCCTAGGCTTAGGCTAAGACTAGGGCTCCCCTAGCCTTGGGCTATGGCACCCCAAGCCTTAGGCTAGGGGTTCCCTAGCCTTAGGCAAGGGCACCCTTAGGCTTAGGCTACGGCTGGGGCTCCCCTAGCCTTAGGCTAGGGCTCCCCTAGCCTTAGGCTCGGGCACCCCTAGACTTAGGCTAGGGTTCTCCTAGCCTTAGGCTAGGGCACCCCGAGGCTTAGGCTAGGGCACCCCTAGGCTTAGGATAGGGCTCCCCTAGCCTTAGATCCGGGCACCCCTAGGCTTAGGCTAAGATTTGGGCTCCCCTAGCCTTAGGCAAGGGCACCCCTAGGCTTAGGCTAACGCTAGGGCTCCCATAGCCTTAGGCAAGGGCTCCCCGAGCCTTAGGCTAGGGCACCCCTAAACTTAGGCTAAGGCTGGGGCTCCCCTAGCCTTAGGCTAGGGCTCTCCTAGGCTTAGGCTCCGGCACCCCTAGGGTTAGGCTAGGGCTCCACTAGCCTTAGGCTAGGGCTCCCTTAACCTTATGCTATGGCACCCCTAGGCTTAAGCTAATGCTAGGGCTCCCCTAGCCTTAGGCTAGGGCTCCCCTAGCCTTAGGCTAGGGCTCTCCTAGCCTTAGGCTAGGGCACCACTAGGCTTAGGCTCGGGCACCCCTAGGCTTAGGCTAGGGCTCCCCTAGCCTTAGGTTAGGGCACCCCTAGGCTTAGGCTAGGGCTCGGGCTCCCCTAGCCTTAGGTTAGGGCACCCCAAGGCTTAGGCTAAGGCTAGGGCTCCCCTAGCCTTAGGTTAGGGCACCCCTAGGCTTAGGCTAGGGCTCCCCTAGGCTTAGGATAGGTCTCCCCTAGCCTTTGGCTATGGCACCCCTATGCTTAGGCTAGGACTCCCCTAGCCTTAGGTTAGGGCACCCCTAGGATTAGGCTAGGGTTCCCTTAGCCTTAGGCTAGTGCACCCCTAGGGTTAGGCTAAGGCTAGGGCTCCCCTAGCCTTAGGCTCTTGCTCCCCTAGCCTTACGTTAGGGCTCCCCTAGACTTAGGCTAGGGAACCTTTAGGCTTAGGCTAAGGCTAGGTCTCCCCTAGCCTTAGGCTAGGGCTCCACTAGCATTAGGCTAGGGCTCCCCTAGCTTTGGATAGAGCACCCCTAGGCCTGGGCTAACGCTAGGGGTCCCCTAGCCTTAGGCTAGGGCACCCCTAGGCTTAGGCTAAGGCTAGGGCTCCCTAGCCTTAGGCTAGATCACCCCTAGGCTTAGGCTAAGGCTAGGGCTCCCCAAGCCTTAGGCAAGGCTCCACAAGCCTTAGGCTAGGGCACCCATAGGCTTAGGCTAAGGCTAGGACTCCCCTTGCCTTAGGCTAGGGCACCCCTAGGCTTAGGCTAGGGCTCCCCTAGACGTAGGCTAGATCACCCCTAGGCTTAGGCTAAGGCTAGGGCTCCCCTAGCCTTAGGCTAAGGCCCCAAGCCTTAGGCTAGGGCACCCATAGGCTTAGGCTAAGGCTAGGGATCCTCTACACTTAGGCTAGGGCTCCCCTAGCCTTAGGCTAGTGCACCCCTAGGCTTAGGCTAAGGCTAGGACTCCCCTAGCCTTAGGCTAGGGCACCCCTAGGGTTAGGCTAGGACTCCCCAAATCTTAGGCTCGGGCACCCCTAGACTTAGGCTAGGGATCCACTAGCCTTAGGCTAGGGCTCCCCTAACCTTATGCTAGGTCACCCCTAGGCTTAGGCTAATGCTAGGGCTCCCATACCCTTAGGCTAGGGCTCCCGAGCCTTAGGCTAGGGCACTCAGAGGCTTAGGCTAATGCTAGGGCTCCCCTAGCCTTAGGCTAGGCACCCCTAGGCTTAGGCTAAGGCTAGGGCTCCCCTAGGCTTAGGCTCGGGGACCCGTAGGCTTAGGCTAGGTCTCCACTACCCTTAGGCTAGGGCTCCCATATTCTTAGGGTAGGGCTCCCCTAGCCTTAGGCTAGGGCACCCCTAGGCTTAGGCTAAGGCTAGGGCTCCCGTAGGCTTAGGCTAGGGCACCCCTAGGCTTAGGCTAGGGCTAGGGCTCCCCTAGCCGTAGGTTAGGGCACCCCTAGGCTTAGGCTAGGGCTAGGGCTCCCCTAGACTTAGGCTAGGGCTCCCCTAGCCTTAGGCTAGGACTCCCCTACCCTTAGGCTAGGGCTTCGCGAGATTAGGCTAGGGCACCCCTAGGCTTAGGCTAGGGCACCCATAGGCTTAGGCTAAGGATAGGGCTCCCCTAGCCCTAGGCTAGGGCATCCCTAGGCTTAGGATAGAGCTCCCATAGCCTTAGGCTAGGGCACCCCTAGGCTTAGGGTAAGGCTTGGGCTCCCCTAGCCTTAGGCTAGTGCTCCCCTAGACTTAGGCTAGGGCAGCCCTAGGCATAGGCTAAGGCTAGGGCTCCCCTAGCCTAAGGCTAGGGCACCCCTAGGCTTAGGCTAAGGCTGGGTCCCCCGTAGCCTTAGGCTAGGGCTCCCCTAGCCTTGGATATGGCACCCCTAGGCCTGGGCTAACGCTAGGGCTCCCCTAGCCTTAGGTTAGGGCACCCCTAGGCTTAGGCTAAGGCTAGGGCTCCCCTAGCCTTAGGCTATGGCTCCCCTTACCTTAGGCTAGGGCACCCATAGGCTTAGGCTAGGGCTAGGGCTCCCCTAGCATTAGGCTATGGCTCCCCATACCTTAGGCTAGGGCTCTCCTAGCCTTAGGCTAGGGCACCACTAGGATTAGGCTCGGGCACCCCTAGGCTTAGGCTAGGGCTCCACTCCCCTTAGGCTAGGGCTCCCCTAGTCTTAGGGTAGGGCTCCCCTAGCCTTAGGTTAGGGCACCCCTAGGCTTAGGCTAGGGCTAGGGCTCCCCTAGCCTTAGGTTAGGGCACCCCTAGACTTAGGCTAAGGCTAGGGCTCCCCTAGCCTTAGGTTAGGGCACCCCTAGGCTTAGGCTATGGGTCCCCTAGCCTTAGGTTAGGGCACCCCTAGGCTTAGGCTATGGGTCCCCTAGCCTTAGGCTTGGGCACCCCTAGCCTTAGCCTCGGGAACCCCGAAGCTTAGGCTAGGGCTCCCCTAGCCTTGGTTAGGGCTCACCTAGCATTAGGCTAGGGTTCCCCTAGCCTTGGATAGGGCACCCCTAGGCCTAGGCTAACGCTAGGGCTCCCCTAGCCTTAGGCTAAGGAACCCCTAGGCTTAGGCTAAGGCTAGGGCTCCCCAAGCCTTTGGCTAAGGCTAGGGCTCACCTAGCCTTCGGCTAGGGCTACCCTAGCCTTAGGGTAGGTAACCCCCAGGCTTAGGCTACGGCTAGGGCTCCCCTAGCCTTAGGCTAGGGGTCCCCTATCCTTAGGCTAGGGCACCCTCAGGCTTAGGCAAGGGTTCCCCTAGACTTAGGCTAGGGCTCCCCTAGCCTTAGGACAGTGCTCCCCTATCCTTAGGCCAGAGCACCCCTAGGCTTAGTCCAGGGATCCCCTAGCCCTTGTCTGGGGCTCCCCTATCCTTAGGCTAGCGCACCCCTAGGCTTAGGCTCGGGGACCCCTAGGCTTAGGCTAGGGTTCCCCTAGACTTAGGCTAGGGCTCCCCTAGCCTTAGGATAGTGCTCCCCTATCCTTAAGCCAGAGCACCCCTAGGCTTAGTCCAGGGCTCCCCTATCCTTAGGCTAGGGCACCCCTAGGCTTAGGCTCGGGCACCCCTAGACTTAGGCTAGGGTTCCCTTAGCCTTAGGCTAGGGTTCCCTTAACCTTAGGCTAAGGCTCCCCTAGCCTAAGGCTAGGGCACCCCTAGACTTAGGCTAGCGCACCCCTAGGCTTAGGCTAAGGTTAGCGATCCCCTAGCCTTAGGCTAGGAGCTCCCTAGCCTTAGGTTAGGGCACCCCTAGGCTTAGGCTAGGGCTCCCCTAGGCTTAGGTTAGGCTAGGGCTCCCATAGACGTAGTGCAGGGCTCCCCTAGCCTTAGGCTTGGGCTCCTCTAGCCTTAGGCTAGGGCACCCCTAGGCTTAGGCTAAGTCTAGGGCTCCCCTAGCCTTAGGCTAGGGCACCCATAGGTTTAGGCTACGGCTAGGGCGCCCCTAGCCTTAGGTATGGCAGCCCTAGGCTTAGGCTTGGACTCCCCTAGCCTTAGGCTAGGGCTCCCCTAGGCTTAGGCTAAGGCTAGGGCTCCCATAGCCTTAGGCTCGGGCTCCCTGGCCTTAGGCTCGGGTACCCCTAGCCTTAGGCCAGGGCTCTCCTAGTTTTAGGCTAGGGCTCCCCTAGCCTTAGCTTAGTGTTCCCCTATCCTTAGACCAGGGCACCCCTAGGCTTAGTCCAGGACTCCCATAGCCTTAGGCTAGGGCTCCCCTAGCCTTATGGTAAGTCACCCCGAGGCTTAGGCTAAGGCTAGGGCTCCCCTATCCTTAGGCTAGGGATCCCCTAGCCATAGGCTAGGGCACCCCTAGGCTTAGGTTCGGGCACCCCTAGGCTAAGGATAGGGCTCCCCTAGCCTTAGGCTAGGGCACCCCTAGGCTTAGGATAGGGCTCCCCTAGCTTTAGGTCCAGGCACCCCTAGGCTTAGGCTAAGACTAGGGCTCCCCTAGCCTTAGGCTATGGCTCCCCAAGCCTTAGGCTAGGGGTTCCCTAGCCTTAGGCTAGGGCACCCCTAGGCTTAGGCTAAGGCTGTGGCTCCCCTAGCCTTAAGCTAGGGCTCCCCTATCCTTAGGCTCGGGCACCCCTAGGCTTAGGCTCGGGCACCCCTAGGCTTAGGCTAGGGCTAGGGCGCACCTAGCCTTAGGTATGGCAGCCCTAGGCTTAGGCTTGGGCTCCCCTAGCCTTAGGCTAGGGCACCCCTAGGCTTAGGCTAAGGCTAGGGCTCCCCTATTCTTAGGCAAAGGCACCCGTAAGCTTAGGCTAAGGCTAGGGCTCCCCTAGGCGTAGGCTACGGCTAGGGCTCTCCTAGACTTAGGCTCGGGCTCCCCTAGCCTTACGCTAGGGCTCCCCTAGCCTTAGTCTAGGGCTCCCCTTGCCTTAGGCTCGGGCTCCCCTAGCCTTAGGCTCGTGCTCCCCTAGCCTTAGACTCGGGCACCTATAGCCTCAGTTTAGGGCTCCCCTAGACTTAGTCCAGGGCTCCCCTAGCCTTAGGCTTGGGCTCCCCTAGCCTTAGGCTAGGGCTCCTCTTCCCTAAGGTTAGGGCACCCCTAGCCTTATGCTAGGGCTCCCCTAGCCCAAGCCTAGGGCTCCCCAGGCCTTAGGCTAGGGATCCCCTAGCCTTACACTAGGGCACCCCTAGGCTTAGGGTAAGGCTAGGGCTCCCCTAGCCTTAGGGTAGGGCTCCCCTAGCCTTGGCTAGGGCACTCCTAGGCTTAGGCTAATCCTCGGGCTACCATAGGCTTAGGCTAGGGCTCCCCGAGCCTTAGGCTAGGGCACCCCTAGGCTTAGGCTAACGCTAGGGCTCCCCTAGCCTTAGGCTAGGGCACCCCTAGGCTTAGGCTAGGGCTCCTCTAGCATTAGGTTCGGGCACCCTTAGTCTTAGGCTAAGGCTAGGGCGCCCCTAGCCTTAGGGTAGGGCACCCCTAAGCTTAGGCTAAGGCTGAGGCTCCCCTAGCCTTAGGCTAAGGCTCCCCTAGGCTTAGGCTCGTGCACCCCTAGGATTAGGCTAGGGCTCCACTAGCCTTAGGCTAGGGCTCCCTTAAACTTATGCTATGGAACCCCTAGGCTTAGGCTAAGGCTAGGGCTCCCCTAGCCTTAGGCTAGGGCTCTCCTAGCCTTAGGCTAGGGCACCACTAGGCTTAGGCTCGGGCAACCCTAGGCTTAGGCTAGGGCTCCACTACCCTTAGGCTAGGGCTCCCCTAGCCTTAGGGTAGGGCTCCCCTAGCCTTAGGTTATGGCACCCCTAGGCTTAGGCTAAGGCTAGGGCTCCCCTAGCCTTAGGCTAGGGCACCTCTAGGCTTAGGCTAGGGCTAGGGCTCCCCTAGCCTTAGGTTAGGGAACCCCTAGGATTAGGCTAAGGCTAGGGCTCCCCTAGCCTTAGGTTAGGGCACCCCTAGGCTTAGGCTATGGCTCCCCTAGCCTTAGGCTAGGGCACCCCTAGCCTTAGACTGGGGCACCCCTAAGCTTAGGCTAGGGCTCCCCTAGCCTTAGGTTCGGGCAACCCTAGGCTTAGGCTAGGGCTCCCCTCGCCTTGGTTAGGGCTCACCTAGCATTAGGCTAGGGCTCCCCTAACCTTGGATAGGGCACCCCTAGGCCTAGGCTAACGCTAGGGCTCCCCTAGCCTTAGGTTAGGGCACCTCTAGGCTTAGGCTAAGGCTAGGGCTCCCCTAGCCTTCGGCTAAGGCTAGGGCTCCCCTAGCCTTCGGCTAGGGCTCCCCTAGCCTTAGGGTAGGTCACCCCCAGGCTTAGGCTAAGGCTAGGGCTCCCCTCGCCTTAGGCTAGGGCTCCCCTATCCTTAGGCTAGGGCACCCCTAGGCTTAGGCTCGGGTACCCTTAGGCTTAGGCTAGGGTTCCCCTAGACTTAGGCTAGGTTTCCCCTAGACTTAAGGTAGGGTTCCCCTAGACTTAGGCTAGGGCTCCCCTAGCCTTAGGATAGTGCTCCCTTTTCCTTAGGCCAGAGCACCCCTGGGCTTAGTCCAGGGCTCCCCTAGCCCTTGGCTAGGGCTCCCCTATCCTTAGGCTAGGGCACCCCTAGGCTTAGGCTCGGGCACCCCTAGGCTTAGCCTAGGGTTCCCTTAGCCTTAGGCTAAGGCTCCCCTAGCCTAAGGCTAGGGCACCACTAGCCTTAGGCTAGCGCACCCCTAGGCTTAGGCTAAGGCTAGCGATCCCCTAGCCTTAGGCTAGGACCTCCCTAGCCTTAGGTTAGGGCACCCCTAGGCTTAGGCTAGGGCTCCCCTACGCTTAGGCTAGGGCTCTCTTAGCTTTAGAATAGGGCTCCCCTAGGCTTAGGTTAGGCTAGGGCTCCCCTAGATGTAGTCCAGGGCTCCCCTAGCCTTAGGCTTGGGCTCCCCTAGCCTTAGGCTAGGGCACCCCTAGGCTTAGGCTAAGTCTAGGGCTCCCCTAGCCTTAGGCTAGGGCACCCATAGGCTTAGGCTAAGGCTAGGGCGCCCCTAGCCTTAGGTATGGCAGCCCTAGGCTTAGGCTTGGTCTCCCCTAGTCTTAGGCTAGGGCACCCCAAGGCTTAGGCTAAGGCTAGGGCTCCCCTAGGCTTAGGCAAGGGCACCCGTAAGCTTAGGCTAAGGCTAGGGCTCCCCAAGGTGTAGGCTAAGTCTAGGGCTCTCCTAGACTTAGGCTAGGGTTCTCCGAGCCTTAGGCTAGGGCAACTCGAGGCTTAGGCTATGGCTCCCATACCTTAGGCTCGGGCTCCCCTGGCCTTAGGCTCGTGCTGCCCTAGCCTTAGGCTCGGGCACCCCTCGCCTTAGGCCAGGGCTCTCCTAGATTTAGGCTAGGGCTCCCCTAGCCTTAGGCTAGTGTTCCCCTCCTTAGACCAGGGCACCCCTAGGCTTAGTCCAGGGCCCCATAGCCTTAGGCTAGGGCTCCCCTAGCCTTAGGGTAAGTCACCCCGAGGCTTAGGCTAAGGCTAGGGCTCCCCTAGCCTTAGGCTAAGGCTCCCCTATCCTTAGGCTAGGGATCCCCTAGCCATAGGCTAGGGCACCCCTAGGCTTAGGCTCGGGCACCCCTAGGCTTAGGATAGGGCTTCCCTAGCCTTAGGTCCAGGTACCCCTTGGCTTAGACTAAGACTAGTGCTCCCCTAGCCTTAGGCTATGGCTCCCCAAGCCTTAGGCTAGGGGTTCCCTAGCCTTAGGCAAGGGCACCCCTATGCTTAGGCTAAGGCTGGGGCTACCCTAGCCTTAGACTAGGGCTCCCCTAGCCTTAGGCTCGGGCACCCCTAGACTTAGGCTAGGGTTCTCTGAGCCTTAGGCTAGGGCACCCCGAGGCTTAGGGTAGGGCACCCCTAGGCTTAGGATAGGGCTCCCCTAGCAATAGGTCCGGGCACCCCTAGGCTTAGGCTAAGATTATGGCTCCCCTAGCCTTTGGCTAGGGCTCCCCAAGCCTTAGGTAGGGGTCCCCTAGCCTTAGGCAAGGGCACCCCTAGCCTTAGGCTAGGGCACCCATAGGGTTAGGCTAAGGCTGGGCTCCCCTAGCCTTAGGCTAGGGCTCCCCTAGCCTTAGCCTAGACTCCCCTAGACTTAGACTAGGGCACCCATAGCCTTAGGCTAGGGCACCCCTAGGCTGAGGCTAAGGCTAGGGCTCCCCTAGCCTTAGGCTAGGGCTCCCTAGCCTTACGTTAGGGCACCCCTAGGCTTAGGCTAAGGCTAGGGCTCCCCTAGTCTTAGGTTAGGGCTCCCCTAGCCTTAGGCTAGGGCACCCCTAGGCTTAGGCTAAGGCTAGGGCTCCCGTAGCCTTAGGCTAGGGCACCTTTAGGCTTAGGCTAAGGCTAGGGTTCCCCTAGCCTTAGGCTAGGGCTCCACTAGCCTTAGTCTAAGGCAGCCCTAGGCTTAGGCTAGGGCACCACTAGCCTTAGGCTAGGGCACCCCTAGGCTTAGGCTAAGTCTAGGGCTCCCCTAGCCTTAGGCTAGGGCTCCCCTAGCCTTAGGCTAGGGCACCCCTAGGCTTAGGCTAGGACTCCCATAGCCTTAGGTTAGGGCTCCCCTAGCCTTAGGCTCGAGCTCCCCTATCCTTAGGCTAGGGCACCCCTAGGCTTAGTCTAAGGCTAGGGCTCCCCTAGTCTTAGGCTAGGGCTTCCCTATCCTTAGGCTAGGGCACCTTTAGGCTTAGACGAAGGCTAGGGCTCCCCTAGCCTTAGGCTAGGGCACCCCTAGGCTTAGGCTAGGGCACCCCTAGGCTTAGGCTAAGGCTAGGGCTCCCCTAGCCTTAGGCTAGGGATCCCCTTGCCTTAGGCTAGGGCACCACTAGGCTTAAGCTAAGTCTAGGGCTCCCCTAGCCTTAGGCTAGGGCAACCCTAGGCTTAGGCTAAGACTAGGGCTCCCCTCGCCTTATGCTAGGGCTCCCCTAGCATTAGGTTAGGGCACCCCTAGGCTTAGGCTAAGTGTAGGGCTCCCCTAGCCTTTGGCTAGGGCTCTGCTAGCCTTGGATAGGGCACCCCTAGGCCTAGGCTAATGCTAGGGATCCCCTAAACTTAGGCTAGGGCACCCCTAGGCTTAGGCTAAGGCTAGGGCTCCCCTAGTCTTAGGCTAGGGCACCCCTAGGCTTAGGCTAAGGCTAGGGCTCCCCTAGCCTTAGGTTAAGGAACCCCTAGCCTTAGGCTAAGGTACACCTAGCCTTAGGCTAGGACACCCATAGGCTTAGGATAGGGCACCCCTAGGCTTAGGCTAAGGCTAGGGCTTCTCTAGCCTTAGGTTAGGGCTCCCCAGCCTTAGTCTAGGGCTCCCCTAGCCTTAGGCAAGGGCACCCCTAGGCTTAGGCTAAGGCTAGGGCTCCCCTAGCCTAAGACTAGGGCTCCCCTAGCCTTAGGCTAGGGCACCCATAGGCTTAGGCTAGGGCACCCATAGGCTTAGGCTTAGGCTCGGGCACCCCTAGGCTTAGGCTTGCGTTCCCTTAGCCCTAGGCTAGGGTTCCCTTAGCCTTGGGCTAAGGCTCCCCTAGCCTAAGGATAGGGCACCCCTAACCTTAGGCTAGCGCACCCCTAGCCTTAGGCTAGGACCTCCCTAGCCTTAGGTTAGGGCACCCCTAGGCTTAGGCTAGGGCTCCCCTAGGCTTAGGCTAGGGCTCCCTTAGCTTTAGGCTAGGGCTCCCCTAGGCTTAGTTTAGGCTAGGGCTCCCCTAGACGTAGTCCAGGGCTCCCCTAGCCTTAGGCTTGGGCTCCCCTAGCCTTAGGCTAGGGCACCCCTAGGCTTAGGCTAAGTCTAGGGCTCCCCTAGCCTTAGGCTAGGGCACCCATAGGCTTCGGCTAAGGCTAGGGCGCCCCTAGCCTTAGGTATGGCAGCCCTAGGCTTAGGCTTGGGCTCCCCTAGCCTTAGGCTAGGGCACCCCTAGACTTAGGCTAAGGCTAGGGCTCCCCTAGGCTTAGGCAAGGGCACCCGTAAGCTTAGGCTAAGGCTAGGGCTCCCCTAGGCATAGGCTAAGTCTAGGGCTCTCCTAGACTTAGGCTAGGGTTCTCCGAGCCTTAGGCTAGGGCAACTCGAGGATTAGGCTATGGCTCCCATAGCCTTAGGCTCCGGCTCCCCTGGCCATAGGCTCGTGCTCCCCTAGCCTTAGGCTCGGGCACCCCTAGCCTTAGGCCAGGGCTCTCCTAGATTTAGGCTAGGGCTCCCCTAGCCTTAGGCTAGTGTTCCCCTATCCTTAGACCATGGCACCCCTAGGCTTATTCCAGGGCTCCCATAGCCTTAGGCTAGGGCTCCCCTAGCCTTAGGCTAAGGCTCCCCTATCCTTAGGCTAGGGATCCCCTAGCCATAGGCTAGGGCACCCCTAGGCTTAGGCTCGGGCACCCCTAGGCTTAGGATAGGGCTCCCCTAGCCTTAGGGCCAGGCACCCCTATGCTTAGGCTAAGACTAGTGCTCCCCTAGCCTTAGGCTATGGCTCCCCAAGCCTTAGGCTAGGGGTTCCCTAGCCTTAGGCAAGGGCACCCCTAGACTTAGGCTAGGGTTCTCCTAGCCTTAGGCTAGGGCACCCCGAGGCTTAGGCTAGGGCACCCCTAGGCTTAGGATAGGGCTCCAATAGCCTTAGGTCCAGGCACCCTTAGGCTTAGGCTAAGATTAGGGCTCCCCTAGCCTTAGGCAAGGGCACCCCTAGGCTTAAGCTAAGGCTAGGGCTCCCCTAGCCATAGGCTAGGGCAAACATAATGTTAGGCTAAGGCTGGGCTCCCCTAGCCTTAGGCTAGGGCTCCCCTAGCCTTAGCCTAGGCTCCCCTAGCCTAAGGCTAGGCTCCCCTAGCGTTAGGCTAGGGCACCCCTAGGCTTAGGCTAAGGCTAGGTCTCCCCTAGCCTTAGGCTAGGGCACCCTAGCCTTACGTTAGGGCACCCTTAGGCTTAGGCTAAGGCTAGGGCTCCCCTAGTCTTAGGTTAGGGTTCCCCTAGCCTTAGGCTAGGGCTCCCCTAGCCTTAGGCTAGGGCACCCCTAGGCTTAGGCTAAGGCTAGGGTTCCCGTAGCCTTAGGCTAGGGCACCTTTAGGCTTAGGCTAAGGCTAGGGTTCCCCTAGCCTTAGGCTAGGGCTCCAATAGCCTTAGGCTAGGGCACCCCTAGGCTTAGGCTAGGGCACCCCTAGCCTTAGGCTAGGGCAACCCTAGGCTTAGGCTAAGTCTAGGGCTCCCCTAGCCTTAGGCTAGGGCTCCCCTAGCCTTAGGCTAGGGCACCCCTAGGCTTAGGCTAGGACTCCCATAGCCTTAAGTTAGGGCACCCCTATGCTTAGGGTAAGGCTAGGGCTCCCCTAGCCTTAGGCTAGGGCTCCCCTAGCCTTAGGCTCCAGCTCCCCTAGCCTTAGGCTAGGGCACCCCTAGGCTTAGGCTAGGGCACCCCTAGGCTTAGGCTAAGGCTAGGGCTCCCCTAGCCTTAGGCTAGGGCTCCCCTAGCTTTATGCTAGGGCACCTTTAGGCTTAGGCTAAGGCTAGGGATCCCCTAGCCTTAGGCTAGGGCTCCCCTATCCTTAGGCTAGGGCACCACTAGGCTTAGGCTAAGTCTAGGGCTCCCCTAGCCTTAGGCTAGGGCACCCCTAGGCTTAGGCTAAGACTAGGGCTCCCCTCGCCTTAGGCTAGGGCTCCCCTAGCATTAGGTTAGTGCACCCCTAGGCTTAGGCTAAGGCTAGGGCTCCCCTAGACTTTGGCTAGGGCTCCGCTAGCCTTGGATAGGGCACCCCTAGGCCTAGGCTAACGCTAGGGATCCCCTAAACTTAGGCTAGGGCACCCCTAGGCTTAGGTTAAGGCTAGGGCTCCCCTAGCCTTAGGCTAGGGCACCCCTAGCCTTAGGTTAAGGAACCCCTAGGCTTAGGCTAAGGTACTCCTAGCCTTAGGCTAGGACACCCATATGCTTAGGATAGGGCACCCCTAGGCTTAGGCTAAGTCTAGGGCTTCTCTAGCCTTAGGTTAGGGGTCCCCAGCCTTAGTCTAGGGCTCCCCTAGCCTTAGGCAAGGGCACCCCTAGGCTTAGGCTAAGGCTAGAGCTCCCCTAGCCTAAGACTAGGGCTCCCCAAGCCTTAGGCTAGGGCACCCATAGGCTTAGGCTAGGGCACCCATAGGCTTAGGCTTAGGCTCGGGCACCCCTAGGCTTAGGCTAGCGTTCCCTTAGCCCTAGGCTAGGGTTCCCTTAGCCTTAGGCTAAGGCTCCCCTAGCCTAAGGCTAGGGCACCCCTAGCCTTAGGCTAGCGCACCCCTAGGCTTAGGCTAAGGCTAGCAATCCCCTAGCCTTAGGCTAGGACCTCCCTAGCCTTAGGTTAGGGCACCCCTAGGCTTAGGCTAGGGCTCCCCTAGGCTTAGGCTAGGGCTCCCTTAGCTTTAGGCTAGGGCTCCCCTAGGCTTAGGTTAGGCTAGGGCTCACCTAGACGTAGTCCAGGGCTCCCCTAGCCTTAGGCTTGGGCTCCCTTAGTCTTAGGCTAGGGCACCACTAGGCTTAGGCTAAGTCTAGGGCTCCCCTAGCCTTAGGCTAGGGCACCCATAGGCTTAGGCTAAGGCTAGGGCGCCCCTAGCCTTAGGTATGGCAGCCCTAGGCTTAGGCTTGGGCTCCCCTAGCCTTAGGCTAGGGCACCCCTAGACTTAGGCTAAGGCTAGGGCTCCCCTAGGCTTAGGCAAGGGCACCCGTAAGCTTAGGCTAAGGCTAGGGCTCCCCTAGGCGTAGGCTAAGTCTAGGGCTCTCCTAGACTTAGGCTAGGGTTCTCCGAGCCTTAGGCTAGGGCAACTCGAGGCTTAGGCTATGGCTCCCATAGCCTTAGGCTCGGGCTCCCCTGGCCATAGGCTCGTGCTCCCCTAGCCTTAGGCTCAGGCACCCCTAGCCTTAGGCCAGGGCTCTCCTAGATTTAGGCTAGGGCTCCCCTAGCCTTAGTGTTCCCCTATCCTTAGACCATGGCACCCCTAGGCTTAGACCAGGGCTCCCATAGCCTTAGGCTAGGGCTCCCCTAGCCTTAGGGTAAGTCACCCCGAGGCTTAGGCTAAGGCTAGGGCTCCCCTAGCCTTAGGCTAAGGCTCCCCTATCGTTAGGCTAGGGATCCCCTAGCCATAGGCTAGGCCACCCCTAGGCTTAGGCTCGGGCACCCCTAGGCTTAGGATAGGGCTCCCCTAGCCTTAGGTCCAGGCACCCTAGGCTTAGGCTAAGACTAGTGCTCCCCTAGCCTTAGGCTATGGCTCCCCAAGCCTTAGGCTAGGGGTTCCCTAGCCTTAGGCAAGGGCACCCCTAGACTTAGGCTAGGGTTCTCCTAGCCTTAGGCTAGGGCACCCCGAGGCTTAGGCTAGGGCACCCCTAGGCTTAGGATAGGGCTCCCCTAGCCTTAGGTCCGGGCACCCTTAGGCTTAGGCTAAGATTAGGGCTCGCATAGCCTTAGGCAAGGGCACCCCTAGGCTTAGGCTAAGGCTAGGGCTCCCCTAGCCTTAGGCTAGGGCACCCATAATGTTAGGCTAAGGCTGGGCTCCCCTAGCCTTAGGCTAGGGCTCCCCTAGCCTTAGCCTAGGCTCCCCTAGCTTTAGGCTAGGCTCCCCTAGCGTTAGGCTAGGGCACCCCTAGGCTTAGGCTAAGGCTAGGTCTCCCCTAGCCTTAGGCTAGGGCTCCCTAGCCTTACGTTAGGGCACCCTTAGGCTTAGGCTAAGGCTAGGGCTCCCCTAGTCTTAGGTTAGGGTTCCCCTAGCCTTAGGCTAGGGCTCCCCTAGCCTTAGGCTAGGGCACCCCTAGGCTTAGGCTAAGGCTAGGGCTCCCGTAGCCTTAGGCTAGGGCACCTTTAGTCTTAGGCTAAGGCTAGGGTTCCCCTAGCCTTAGGCTAGGGCTCCAATAGCCTTAGGCTAGGGCACCCCTAGGCTTAGGCTAGGGCACCCCTAGCCTTAGGCTAGGGCACCCCTAGGCTTAGGCTAAGTCTAGGGCTCCCCTAGCCTTAGGCTAGGGCACCCCTAGGCTTAGGCTAAGACTAGGGCTCCCCTCGCCTTAGGCTAGGGCTCCCCTAGCATTAGGTTAGTGCACCCCTAGGCTTAGGCTAAGGCTAGGGCTCCCCTAGACTTTGGCTAGGGCTCCGCTAGCCTTGGATTGGGCACCCCTAGGCCTAGGCTAACGCTAGGGATCCCCTAAACTTAGGCTAGGTCACCCCTAGGCTTAGGTTAAGGCTAGGGCTCCCCTAGCCTTAGGCTAGGGCACCCCTAGCCTTAGGCTAAGGCTAGGGCTCCCCTAGCCTTATGTTAAGGAACCCCTAGGCTTAGGCTAAGGTACTCCTAGCCTTAGGCTAGGACACCCATATGCTTAGGATAGGGCACCCCTAGGCTTAGGCTAAGGCTAGGGCTTCTCTAGCCTTAGGTTAGGGCTCCCCAGCCTTAGTCTAGGGCTCCCCTAGCCTTAGGCAAGGGCACCTCTAGGCTTAGGCTAAGGCTAGAGCTCCCCTAGCCTAAGACTAGGGCTCCCCAAGCCTTAGGCTAGGGCACCCATAGGCTTAGGCTAGGGCACCCATAGGCTTAGGCTTAGGCTCGGGCACCCCTAGGCTTAGGCTAGCGTTCCCTTAGCCCTAGGCTAGGGTTCCCTTAGCCTTAGGCTAAGGCTCCCCTAGCCTAAGGCAAGGGCTCCCCTAGCCTTAGGCTAGCGCACCCCTAGGCTTAGGCTAAGGCTAGCAATCCCCTAGCCTTAGGCTAGGACCTCCCTAGCCTTAGGTTAGGGCACCACTAGGCTTAGGCTAGGGCTCCCCTAGGCTTAGGTTAGGCTAGGGCTCCCCTAGACGTAGTCCAGGGCTCCCCTAGTCTTAGGCTTGGGCTCCCTTAGCCTTAGGCTAGGGCACCACTAGGCTTAGGCTAAGTCTAGGGCTCCCCTAGCCTTAGGGTAGGGCACCCATAGGCTTAGGCTAAGGCTAGGGCGCCCCTAGCCTTAGGTATGGCAGCCCTAGGCTTAGGCTTGGGCTCCCCTAGCCTTAGGCTAGGGCACCCCTAGGCATAGGCTAAGGCTAGGGCTCCCCTAGGCTTAGGCAAGGGCACCCGAGCTTAGGCTAAGGCTAGGGCTCCCCTAGGCGTAGGCTAAGTCTAGGGTTCTCCTAGACTTAGGCTAGGGTTCTCCGAGCCTTAGGCTAGGGCAACTCGAGGCTTAGGCTATGGCTCCCATAGCATTAGGCTCGGGCTCCCCTAGCCTTAGCCTAAGCCTACGGGTGCCCAAGCCTAAGGCTAGGGGAGCCCTAGCGTTAGCCTAGGCCTAGGGGTGCACTATCCAAGGCTAGGGGAGCCCTAGCCAAAGGCTAGGGGAGCCCTAGCCTTAGCGTAAGCCTAGGGGTGGCCTAGCCTAATGCTAGGGGAACCCTAGCCTAAGGCGAGGGGAGCCCTAGCCTTAGCCTAAGCCTAGGGGTGCCCTAGCCTAAGGCTAGGGAAGCCCTACCCTAAGGCTAGGGAAGCCCTAGCCTAAGGCTAGGGGAGCGCTAGCCTTACCCTAAGCCTAGGGGTGAGCTAGCCTAAGTCTATGGGAGCCCTAGCCTAAGCCTAGGGGTGCCGTAGCGTAAGGCTAGGGGAGCCCTAGCCTAAGGAGAGGGGAGCCCTAGTCTTAGCCTAGGCCTAGGGGTGCCCTATCCAAGGTTCGGGGAACGCTAGTCAAAGGCTAGGGGAGCCCTAGCCTAAGGATTGGGGAGCCCTAGCCTTAGCCTAAGCCTAGGGGTGCCCTAGCCTAAGCCTAGGGGTCCCCTAGCCTAAGGCTAGGGGAGCCCTAGCGTTAGCCTAAGCTTAGAGGTGCCATAGCCTCAGGCCTAGGGGTGCCCGAACAAAAGGCTAGGGGAGCCCTAGCCTAAGCCTAGGGGTGCCGTAGCCTAAGACTAGGGGAGCCCTAGCCTAAGACTAGGGGAGCCCTAGCCTTACCCTAAGCCTATGGGTGTCCTAGCCTAAGGCTAGGTGTACCTTAGCCTAAGGCTAGGCGTACCTTAGCCTAAGGCTAGGGGAGCCCTAGCCTTAGCTTAATCCTAGGGGTGCCCTAGCCTAATGCTACGGGAGCCCTAGCCTAAGGCGAGGGGAGCCCTAGCCTTAGCCTAAGCCTAGGGGTACCCTAGCCTAAGGCTAGGGGAGCCCTAGCGTTAGCCTAAGCCTAGGGGTGCCGTAGCCTAAGGCCTAGGGGTGCCCGAACCAAAGGCTAGGGGAGCCCTAGCCTAAGCCTAGGGGTGCCGTAGCCTAAGGCTAGCCTAAGCCTAAAGGTGCCGTAGCCTAAGTCTAGGGGAGCCCTAGCCTAAGGCTAGGTGAGCCCTACCCTTAGCCTAAGCCTAGGGGTGCCCTAGCCTAAACCTAGGGGTGCCCTAGCCTAAGGCTAGGGGAGCCCTAGCCTTACCCTAAGACTAAAGGTGCCCTAGCCTAAGGCTAGGGGAGGCCTAGCCTAAGCCTAGGGGTGGCCAAGCCTAATGCTAGGAGAGCCCTAGCCTAAGGATAGGGGAGCCCTAACCTTAGCCTAAGCCTCGGGGTGCCCTAGCCTAAGGCTAGGGGAGCCCTACCCTAAGGCTAGGGGAGCCCTACCCTAAGGCTAGGGGAGCCCTAGCCTTACCCTAAGCCTAGGGGTGCCCTAGCCTAAGGCTATGGGAGTCCTAGCCTAAGCCTAGGGGTGCCCTAGCCTAGGGCTAGGGGAGCCCTAGCCTAAGGCTAGGGGAGCCCTAGACTTAGCCTAAGCCTAGGGGTCCCCTATCCTAAGGCTAGGGGAGCCATAGCCTAAGCCTAGGGGAGCCCTAGCCTAAGGCTAGTGGAGCCCTAGCCTAAGGCTAGGGGAGCCCTAGCCTTAGCCTAAGCCTAAAGGTGCCCGAGCCTAGGGCTAGGGGAGCCCTAGCCTTAGCCTAAGCCTAGGGGTGCCCTAGCCTACGGCTAGGGGAGC
Organism: Tenrec ecaudatus; assembly: GCF_050624435.1. Taxonomy (NCBI): domain Eukaryota; kingdom Metazoa; phylum Chordata; class Mammalia; order Afrosoricida; family Tenrecidae; genus Tenrec; species Tenrec ecaudatus. Next base: position 381,258 of record NW_027458210.1, read on the forward strand.
CCTACCCTAAGGCTAGGGGAGCCCTAGCCTTACCCTAAGCCTAAAGGTGCCTAAGCCTAAGTCTAGGGGAACCCTAACCTAAGGCTAGGGGAGCCCTAGCCTTAGCCTAAGCCTACGGGTGCCCAAGCCTAAGGCTAGGGGAGCCCTAGACTTAGCCTAAGCCTAGGGGTCCCCTATCCTAAGGCTAGGGGAGCCATAGCCTAAGCCTAGGGGAGCCCTAGCCTAAGGCTAGTGGAGCCCTAGCCTAAGGCTAGGGGAGCCCTAGCCTTAGCCTAAGCCTAAAGGTGCCCGAGCCTAGGGCTAGGGGAGCCCTAGCGTTAGCCCAGGCCTAGGGATGCCCTATCCAAGGCTAGGGGAGCCCTAGCCAAAGCCTAGGGGAGCCCTAGCCAAAGGCTAGGGGAGCCCTAGCCTTAGCGTAAGCCTAGGGGTGCAACCTTAGGCTAGGGCACCCCTAGGCTTAGGCTAAGGGTAGGGATCCTCTAGCCTTAGGCTAGGACCTCCCTAGCCTTAGGTTAGGGCACCCCTAGGCTTAGTCTAGGGCTCCCCTAGCCTTAAGCTAGGGCTCCCCTAGGCTTAGGCTAGGGCTCCCTTAGCTTTAGGCTAGGGCACCACTAGGCTTAGGCTAAGGCTTGGGCTCGTCTAGCCTTAGGCTAGTGTTCCCCAACCTTAGGCTAGGGCACCCTTAGGCTTAGGCTAAGTTAGGGCTCCACTAGCCTTAGGCTAGGGCTCTCCTAGCATTAGGCTTGGTCACCACTAGGCTTAGGCTAAGGCTGGGCTCCCCTAGCCTTAGGCTAGGGCTCCCCTAGGCTTAGGCTAGGGCACCCCTAGGCTTAGGCTAAGGGTAGGGCTCCGCTAGCCTTAGGCGAGGGCTCCCCTAGCCTTAGGCTACGGCACCCCTTGGCTTAGGCTAGGGCTCCCCTAGCCTTTGTTTCGAGCACCCCTAGGCCTTAGGCTATGGCACCCCTAGGCTTAGGCTAATGCTAGGGCTCCCCTATCCTTAGGCTAGGGTACACCTAGGCTTAGGCTAGGGCTCCCCTAGCATTAGGCTAGGGCACCCCTAGGATTAAGCTAAAGCTAGGGCTCCCCTAGCCTTAGGCTAAGGTACGCCTAGCCTTAGGCTAAGGTACACCTAGCCTTAGGCTAGGACACCCATAAGCTTAGCGTAAGGCTACGGCTCCCCTAGCCTTAGGTTAGGGCTCCCCTAGCCTTATGCTAGGGCCCTCCTAGGCTTAGGCTCGGGCACCCCTAGGCTTAGGGTAAGGCTCCCCTACGCTTACGCTAGGGCTCCCCTAGCCTTAGGCTAGAGCACCCCTAAGCTTAGGTTAGACTCCCCTAGCCTTAGGTTAGGGCACCCCTAGGCTTAGGCTAAGGCTAGCGCTCCCCTAGCCTTAGGCTATGGCTCCCCTAGCCTTAGGCTAGTGCTCCCCTAGCCTTAGGCTGGGGCTCCCCTAGCCTTAGGCAAGGGCACCCTTGGCTTAGGCTAAGGCTAGGGCTCTCCTAGCCTTAGGATAGGGCTCCCCTAGCCTTAGGCTAGGGCTCCCCTAGCCTTAGGATAGGGCACCCATAGGATTAGGCTAAGGCTAGGGCTCCCCTAGCCTTAAGTATGGCAGCCCTAGCCTTAGGCTTGGGCTCCCCTAGCCTTAGGCTAGAGCACCCCTAGGCTTAGGCTAAGGCTAGGCCACCCCTAGGCTTAGGCTAGGGCACCCCTAGGCTTACACTAAGGCTAGGGCTCCCCGAGCCTAAGTTTAGGGCTCCCCTAGCGTTAGGCTAGGGTTCCCCTAGCCTTAGGCTCGGTCTCCCCTAGCCTTACACTAGGGCACCCCTAGGCTTAAGCTAATGCTCCCCTATCCTTAGGCTAGGGCACCCCTAGGCTTAGGCTAAGGCTAGCGCTCCCCTAGCCTTTGGCTAGGGCTCCCCTAGCCTTAGTCTAGGGCTCCCCTAGCCTTAGGCTAGGGCTCCCCTAGCCTTAGGCTATGGCTACCCTAGCCATAGGCTAGGGCTACCCTAGCCTTAGTCAAGGGCACCCCTATTCTTAGGCTAAGGCTAGGGCTCCCCTAGCCTTAGGCTAGGGCTCCCCCAGCCTTAGGCTAGGGCACCCATAGGCTTAGGCTAAGGCACCCATAGGCTTAGGCTAAGGCTAGGGCTCCCCTATCCTTAGGTTAGGGCTCCCCTAGCCTTAGGCTAGGGCACCCCTAGGCTTAGGCTAAGGCTAGGGCTCTCCTAGCCTTAGGCTAGGGCTCTCCTAGCCTTAGGCTAGGGCACCCTTAGGCTTAGGCTAGGGCTCCCCTAGCCTTAGGCTAGGGCTCCCCTAAACTTAGGCTCGGGCTCCCCAACCTTAGGCTCGTGCACACTAGCCTTAGGCTCGGGCACCCCTAGCCTTAGGCTAGGGCTCCCCTAGACTTAGGGTAGGGCTCCCCTAGCCTTAGGTTAGGGCTCCCCTAGCTTTAGGCTAGGGCTCCCCTAGCCTTAGGCCAGGGCACCCCCAGGCTTAGTCCAGGGCTCCCCTAGCTTTGGCTACGGCTACCCTAGCCTTAGGCTAGGGTTCCCCTAGCCATATGCTAGGGCTACCCCAGCCTTAGGCTAGGGCTCACCTAGCCTTACACTAGGGCACCCCTAGGCTTATGCTAAGTCTAGGACTCCCCTAGCCTTATGCTAGGTCACCCCTAGGCTTAGCCTCGGGCACTCCTAGGCTTACGCTAGGGTTCCCCTAGCCTTAGGTTCGGGCACCCCTAGGCTTAGGCTAGGGCTCCCCTAATCTTAGGCTAGGGCACCCCTAGGCTTAGACTAGGGCTACCATAGCCTTAAATTAGGGAAACCCTAGGCGTAGGCAAGGGCTCCCTTAGCCGTAAGCTAGGGCACCTCTAGGCTGAGGCTAAGTCTAGGGCTCCCCTAGCCTTAGGCTAGGGCTCCCTAGCCTTATTCTAGGGCACCCCTAGGCTTAGGCTAAGGCTAGGGCTCCCCTAGCCTTATGCTAGGTCACCCCTAGGCTTTGGCTCGGGCACTCCCAGGTTTAGGCTAGGGCTCCCCTTGTCTTAGGCTTGGACACACCTAGGCTTAGGCTAGGGCTCCCCTTACCTTAAGCTAAGGCTCCCCTAGCCTTATGCTAGGGCACACCAAGGCTTAGGCTAAGGCTAAGGCTCACCTAGCCTTAGGCTAGGGCTCTCCTAGCCTTATGCTAGGGCACCCCTAGGCTTAGGCTCGGGCACTCGTAGGCTTACGCTATGGTTCCCCTAGCCTTAGGCTAGGACTCCCCTAACCTTAGGCTAGGCGCCCCTAGCCTTAGGCTAGGGCACCCCAAGCCTTAGGCTAGTGCTCCCCTAGTCTTTGGATAGGGCTACCATGGCCTTAGGCTAGGGCACCCCTAGGCTTAGACTAAGGCTAGGGCTCCCTAGGCTTAGGCTAGTGCTCCCCTAGCCTTAGGCTAGGGCACCCCTAGGTTTAGGCTTAGGCTCGGGCACCCATAGGCTTAGTCTAGGGCTCCCCTAGCCTAAGGCTAGGGCTCCCCTAGCCTTAGGCTAGGGATCCCCTAGTCTTAGGCTAGGGCACCCCTAAGCTTAGGCTAACGCTAGGGCTCCCCTAGCCTTAGGCTAGGGCTCCCCGAACCTTAGGCTAGGGCACTCCAAGGCTTAGGCTAAGGCTAGGGCTCCCTGAGCCTTAGGCTAGAGCTCCCGGAACCTTAGGCTAGGGCTCCCCTAGCCTTAGGCTCGGGCTCCCCTAGCCTTACACTAGACCACCCGTAGGCTTAGGCTTATGCTCCCCTATCCTTAGGCTAGGGCACCCCTAGGCTTAGGCTAAGGCTAGCACTCCCCTAGCCTTAGGCTAGGTCTCCCCTAGCCTTAGTCTAGGGCTCCCCTAGCCTTAGGCTAGGTATCCCCTAGCCTTAGTCTATGGCTCCACTAGCCTTAGTCAAGGGCACCCCTATGCTTAGGCTACGGCTAGGGCTCCCCTAGCCTTACGCTAGGCCTTCCCCAGCCTTAGGCTAGGGCACCCATAGTCTTAGGCTAGGGCACCCATAGTCTTATGCTAGGGCAACCCAAGGCTTTGGCTAAGGCTAGGGCTCCCCTAGCCTTAGGCTAGGGCACCCCTAATCTTAGGCTAAGGCTAGGGCTACCCTAGCCTTAGGATAGGGCTCCACTAGCCTTACTCTAGGGCTCCCCTATCCTTAGGTTAGGGCTCCCCTAGCCCTAGGATAGGGCACCCCTAGGCTTAGGCTAAGGCTAGGGCTCTCCTAGCCTTAGGCTAGGGCACCCCTAGGCTTAGGCTAGGGCTCCCCTAGCCTTAGGCTAGGGCTCCCTTAGCCTTAGGGTAGGGCTCCCCTAACCTTACACCAGGGCACCCCTAGGATTAGTCCAGGGTTCCCCTAGCCTTAGGCTAGGGCTACCCCAGCCTTAGGGTAGGGCACCCCTAGCCTTATGCTAGGGCTCCCCTAGCCTAAGCCTAGGGCTCCCCTAGCCTTAGGCTAGGGATCCCCTTGCCTTACACTAGGGCACCCGTAGGCTTAGGCTAAGGCTAGTGGTCCCCTAGCCTTAGGGTAGGGCTCCCTTAGCCTTGGCTAGGGCACCCCTAGGCTTAGGCTAAGGCTAGGGCTCCCCTAGCCTTCGTCTAGGGCTCCCCTAGCCTTAGGCTAGGTCACCCCTAGGCTTAGGCTAGGGCACCCCTAGGCTTAGACTCAGGCACCTCTAGGCTTAGGCTAGGGCTCCCCTAGCCTCAGGTTCGGGCACCCCTAGGCTTAGGCTAGGGCTAGGGCTCCCCTAGTCTTAGGCTAGGGATCCCTAGTCTTATGCTAGGGCACCCCTAGGCTTAGGCTAAGGCTAGGGCTCCCCTAGTCTTATGCTAGGGCACCCTTAGGCTTAGGCTCGAGCACTCCTAGGCTTAAGCTAGGACTCCCCTAGCCTTAGGTTCGGGCACAACTAGGCTTAAGCTAGGGCTCCCCTAGCTTAAAGTTAGGCCACCCCTAGGCTAAGGCTAGGGCTCCCCTAGCTTTAGGCTAGGGCGCCAATAGCCTTAGGCTAGGGCACCCCTAGGCTTAGCCTAGGGCACCCCTAGCCTTAAGCTAGGGCTCCCCTAGGCTTAGGCTAGGGCTCCCTTAGCTTTAGGCTAGGGCACCCCTAGGCTTAGGCTAAGGCTTGGGCTCATCTAGCCTTAGGCTAGTGTTCCCCAACCTTAGGCTAGGGCACCCCTAGGCTTAGGCTAAGGCTAGGGATCCCCTAGCCTTAGGCTAGGACCTCCCTAGCCTTAGGTTAGGGCACCCCTAGGCTTAGTCTAGGGCTCCCCTAGCCTTAAGCTGGGGCTCCCCTAGGCTTAGGCTAGGGCTCCCTTAGCTTCAGGCTAGGGCACCCCTAGGGTTAGGCTAAGGCTTGGGCTCGTCTAGCCTTAGGCTAGTGCTCCCCAACCTTAGGCTAGGGCACCCTTAGGCTTAGGCTAAGCTAGGGCTCCCCTAGCCTTAGGCTAGGGCTCTCCTAGCATTAGGCTTGGTCACCACTAGGCTTAGGCTAAGGCTGGGCTCCCCTAGCCTTAGGCTAGGGCTCCCCTAGGCTTAGGCTAGGGCACCCCTAGGCTTAGGCTAAGGGTAGGGCTCCCCTAGCCTTAGGCTAGGGCTCCCCTAGCCTTAGGCTAGGGCACCTTTAGGCTTAGGCTAAGTCTAGGGCTCCCCTAGCCTTAGGCTACGGCACCCCTAGGCTTAGGCTAGGGCTCCCCTAGCCTTTGTTTCGAGCACCCCTAGGCCTTAGGCTATGGCACCCCTAGGCTTAGGCTAACGCAAGGGCTCCCCTATCCTTAGTCTAGGGTACCCCTAGGCTTAGGCTAGGGCACCCCTAGGCTTAGGGTAAGGCTAGGGCTCCCCTCGCCTTAGGCTAGGGCTCCCCTAGCATTAGGCTAGGGCACCCCTAGGATTAAGCTAAAGCTAGGGCTCCCCTAGCCTTAGGCTAAGGTACGCCTAGCCTTAGGCTAAGGTACACCTAGCCTTAGGCTAGGACACCCATAAGCTTAGCGTAAGGTTACGGCTCCCCTAGCCTTAGGCTAGGGCTCCCCTAGCCTTATGCTAGGGCCCCCCTAGGCTTAGGCTAAGGCTAGGGCTCCCCTAGCCTTAGGCTCGGGCACCCCTAGGCTTAGGGTAAGGCTCCCCTACGCTTAGGCTAGGGCTCCCCTAGCCTTAGGCTAGAGCACCCCTAGGCTTAGGTTAGACTTCCCTAGCCTTAGGTTAGGGCACCCCTAGGCTTAGGCTAAGGCTAGCGCTCCCCTAGCCTTAGGCTATGGCTCCCCTAGCCTTAGGCTAGTGCTCCCCTAGCCTTAGGCTGGGGCTCCCCTAGCCTTAGGCAAGGGCACCCTTGGCTTAGGCTAAGGCTAGGGCTCCCCTAGCCTTAGGATAGGGCTCCCCTAGCCTTAGGCTAGGGCTCCCCTAGCCTTAGGATAGGGCACCCATAGGCTTAGGCTAAGGCTAGGGCTCCCCTAGCCTTAGGTATGGCAGCCCTAGGCTTAGGCTTGGGCTCCCCTAGCCTTAGGCTAGAGCACCCCTAGGCTTAGGCTAAGGCTTGGCCACCCCTAGGCTTAGGCTAGGGCACCCCTAGGCTTACACTAAGGCTAGGGCTCCCCGAGCCTAAGTTTAGGGCTCCCCTAGCGTTAGGCTAGGGTTCCCCTAGCCTTAGGCTCGGTCTCCCCTAGCCTTACACTAGGGCACCCCTAGTCTTAGGCTAATGCTCCCCTATCCTTAGGCTAGGGCACCCCTAGGCTTAGGCTAAGGCTAGCGCTCCCCTAGCCTTTGGCTAGGGCTCCCCTAGCTTTAGTCTAGGGCTCCCCTAGCCTTAGGCTAGGGCTCCCCTAGCCTTAGGCTATGGCTACCCTAGCCTTAGGCTAGGGCTACCCTAGCCTTAGTCAAGGGCACCCCTATTCTTAGGCTAAGGCTAGGGCTCCCCTAGCCTTAGGCTAGGGCTCCCCCAGCCTTAGGCTAGGGCACCCATAGGCTTAGGCTAAGGCATCCATAGGCTTAGGCTAAGGCTAGGGCTCCCCTATCCTTAGGTTAGGGCTCCCCTAGCCTTAGGCTAGGGCACCCCTAGGCTTAGGCTAAGGCTAGGGCTCTCCTAGCCTTAGGCTAGGGCTCTCCTAGCCTTAGGCTAGGGCTCACCTAGCCTTACACTAGGGCACCCCAAGGCTTAGGCTAAGTCTAGGACTCCCCTAGCCTTAGGGTAGGGCTCCCTAGCCTTATGCTAGGGCACCCCTAGGCTTAGGCTCGGGCACTCCTAGGCTTACGCTAGGGTTCCCCTAGCCTTAGGTTCGGGCACCCCTAGGCTTAGGCTAGGGCTCCCCTAATCTTAGGCTAGGGCACCCCTAGGCTTAAACTAGGGCTACCATAACCTTAAATTAGGGAAACCCTAGGCGTAGGCTAGGGCTCCCTTAGCCGTCAGCTAGGGCACCTCTAGGCTGAGGCTAAGTCTAGGGCTCCCCTAGCCTTAGGCTAGGGCTCCCTAGCCTTATTCTAGGGCACCCCTAGGCTTAGGCTAAGGCTAGGGCTCCCCTAGCCTTATGCTAGGTCACCCCTAGGCTTTGGCTCGGGCACTCCCAGGCTTAGGCTAGGGCTCCCCTTGTCTTAGGCTTGGACACACCTAGGCTTAGGCTAGGGCTCCCCTTACCTTAAGCTAAGGCTCCCCTAGCCTTATGCTAGGGCACCCCAAGGCTTAGGCTAAGGCTAAGGCTCACCTAGCCTTAGGCTAGGGCTCTCCTAGCCTTATGCTAGGGCACCCCTAGGGTTACGCTCGGGCACTCGTAGGCTTACGCTATGGTTCCCCTAGCCTTAGGCTAGGACTCCCCTAGCCTTAGGCTAGGCTCCCCTAGCCTTAGGCTAGGGCACCCCAAGCCTTAGGCTAGTGCTCCCCTAGTCTTTGGATAGGGCTACCATGGCCTTAGGCTAGGGCACCCCTAGGCTTAGACTAAGGCTAGGGCTCCCCTAGGCTTAGGCTAGTGCTCCCCTAGCCTTAGGCTAGGGCACCCCTAGGTTTAGGCTTAGGCTCGGGCACCCATAGGCTTAGTCTAGGGCTCCCCTAGCCTTAGGCTAGGGCTCCCCGAACCTTAGGCTAGGGCACTCCAAGGCTTAGGCTAAGGCTAGGGCTCCCTGAGCCTTAGGCTAGAGCTCCCGGAACCCGGGCTCCCCTAGCCTTACACTAGACCACCCGTAGGCTTAGGCTTATGCTCCCCTATCCTTAGGCTAGGGCACCCCTAGGCTTAGGCTAAGGCTAGCTCTCCCCTAGCCTTAGGCAAGGTCTCCCCTAGCCTTAGTCTAGGGCTCCCCTAGCCTTAGGCTAGGGATCCCCTAGCCTTAGTCTATGGCTCCACTAGCCTTAGTCAAGGGCACCCCTATGCTTAGGCTACGGCTAGGGCTCCCCTAGCCTTAGGCTAGGCCTTCCGCAGCCTTAGGCTAGGGCACCCATAGGCTTAGGCTAGGGCACCCATAGTCTTATGCTAGGGCAACCCAAGGCTTTGGCTAAGGCTAGGGCTCCCCTAGCCTTAGGCTAGGGCACCCCTAAGCTTAGGCTAAGGCTAGGGCTACCCTAGCCTTAGGATAGGGCTCCACTAGCCTTACTCTAGGGCTCCCCTATCCTTAGGTTAGGGCTCCCCTAGCCTTAGGCTAGGGCACCCCTAGGCTTAGGCTAAGGCTAGGGCTCCCCTAGCCTTAGGCTAGGGCACCCCTAGGCTTAGGCTAGGGCTCCCCTAGCCTTAGGCTAGGGTTCCCCTAGCCATATGCTAGAGCTACCCCAGCCTTAGGCTAGGGCTCACCTAGCCTTACACTAGGGCACCCCTAGGCTTAGGCTAAGTCTAGGACTCCCCTAGCCTTAGGGTAGGGCTCCCTAGCCTTATGCTAGGGCACCCCTAGGCTTAAGCTCGGGCACTCCTAGGCTTACGCTAGGGTTCCCCTAGCCTTAGGTTCGGGCACCCCTAGGCTTAGGCTAGGGCTCCCCTAATCTTAGGCTAGGGCACCCCTAGGCTTAGACTAGGGCTACCATAGCCTTAAATTAGGGAAACCCTAGGCGTAGGCTAGGGCTCCCTTAGCCGTAAGCTAGGGCACCTCTAGGCTGAGGCTAAGTCTAGGGCTCCCCTAGCCTTAGGCTAGGGCTCCCTAGCCTTATTCTAGGGCACCCCTAGGCTTAGGCTAAGGCTAGGGCTCCCCTAGCCTTATGCTAGGTCACCCCTAGGCTTTGGCTCGGGCACTCCCAGGCTTAGGCTAGGGCTCCCCTTGTCTTAGGCTTGGACACACCTAGGCTTAGGCTAGGGCTCCCCTTACCTTAAGCTAAGGCTCCCCTAGCCTTATGATAGGGCACCCCAAGGCTTAGGCTAAGGCTAAGGCTCACCTAGACTTAAGCTAGGGCTCTCCTAGCCTTATGCTAGGGCACCCCTAGGCTTAGGCTCGGGCACTCGTAGGCTTACGCTATGGTTCCCCTAGCCTTAGGCTAGGACTCCCCTAGCCTTAGGCTAGGCTCCCCTAGCCTTAGCCTAGGGCACCCCAAGCCTTAGGCTAGTGCTCCCCTAGTCTTTGGATAGGGCTACCATGGCCTTAGGCTAGGGCACCCCTAGGCTTAGACTAAGGCTAGGGCTCCCCTAGGCTTAGGCTAGTGCTCCCCTAGCCTTAGGCTAGGGCACCCCTAGGTTTAGGCTTAGGCTCGGGCACCCATAGGCTTAGTCTAGGGCTCCCCTAGCCTAAGGCTAGGGCTCCCCTAGCCTTAGGCTAGGGATCCCCTAGTCTTAGGCTAGGGCACCCCTAAGCTTAGGCTAACGCTAGGGCTCCCCTAGCCTTAGGCTAGGGCTCCCCGAACCTTAGGCTAGGGCACTCCAAGGCTTAGGCTAAGGCTAGGGCTCCCTGAGCCTTAGGCTAGAGCTCCCGGAACCTTAGGCTAGGGCTCCCCTAGCCTTAGACTCGAGCTCCCCTAGCGATAGGCTCGGGCTCCCCTAGCCTTACACTAGACCACCCGTAGGCTTAGGCTTATGCTCCCCTATCCTTAGGCTAGGGCACCCCTAGGCTTAGGCTAAGGCTAGCACTCCCCTAGCCTTAGGCTAGGTCTCCCCTAGCCTTAGTCTAGGGCTCCCCTAGCCTTAGGCTAGGGATCCCCTAGCCTTAGTCTATGGCTCCACTAGCCTTAGTCAAGGGCACCCCTATGCTTAGGCTACGGCTAGGGCTCCCCTAGCCTTAGGCTAGGCCTTCCCCAGCCTTAGGCTAGGGCACCCATAGGCTTAGGCTAGGGCACCCATAGTCTTATGCTAGGGCAACCCAAGGCTTTGGCTAAGGCTAGGGCTCCCCTAGCCTTAGGCTAGGGCACCCCTAAGCTTAGGCTAAGGCTAGGGCTACCCTAGCCTTAGGATAGGGCTCCACTAGCCTTACTCTAGGGCTCCCCTATCCTTAGGTTAGGGCTCCCCTAGCCTTAGGCTAGGGCACCCCTAGGCTTAGGCTAAGGTTAGGGCTCTCCTAGCCTTAGGCTAGGGCACCCCTAGGCTTAGGCTAGGGCTCCCCTAGCCTTAGGCTAGGGCTCCCTTAGCCTTAGGGTAGGGCTCCCCTAACCTTACACCAGGGCACCCGTAGGATTAGTCCAGGGTTCCCCTAGCCTTAGGCTAGGGCTACCCCAGCCTTAGGGTAGGGCACCCCTAGCCTTATGCTAGGGCTCCCCTAGCCTAAGCCTAGGGCTCCCCTAGCCTTAGGCTAGGGATCCCCTTGCCTTACAATAGGGCACCCCTAGGCTTAGGCTAAGGCTAGTGGTCCCCTAGCCTTAGGGTAGGGCTCCCTTAGCCTTGGCTAGGGCACCCCTAGGCTTAGGCTAAGGCTAGGGCTCCCCTAGCCTTCGGCTAGGGCTCCCCTAGCCTTAGGCTAGGTCACCCCTAGGCTTAGGCTAGGGCACCCCTAGGCTTAGACTCGGGCACCTGTAGGCTTAGGCTAGGGCTCCCCTAGCCTCAGGTTCGGGCACCCCTAGGCTTAGGCTAGGGCTAGGGCTCCCCTAGCCTTAGGCTAGGGATCCCTAGTCTTATGCTAGGGCACCCCTAGGCTTAGGCTAAGGCTAGGGCTCCCCTAGCCTTATGCTAGGGCACCCTTAGGCTTAGGCTCGAGCACTCCTAGGCTTAAGCTAGGACTCCCCTAGCCTTAGGTTCGGGCACAACTAGGCTTAAGTTAGGGCTCCCCTAGCCTAAAGTTAGGCCACCCCTAGGCTAAGGCTAGGGCTCCCCTAGCTTTAGGCTAGGGCGCCAATAGCCTTAGGCTAGGGCACCCCTAGGCTTAGCCTAGGGCACCCCTAGGCTTAGACTAAGGCTAGGGCTCTCCTAGCCTTAGGCTAGGGCTCCACTAACCTTATGCTAGGGCCCCCCTAGGCTTAGGCTAAGGCTAGGGCTCCCCTAGCCTTAGGCTCGGGCACCCCTAGTCTTAGGCTCGGGCACCCCTAGGCTTAGGCTAAGGCTTGGGCTCATCTAGCCTTAGGCTAGTGTTCCCCAACCTTAGGCTAGGGCACCCCTAGGCTTAGGCTAAGGCTAGGGATCCCCTAGCCTTAGGCTAGGACCTCCCTAGCCTTAGGTTAGGGCACCCCTAGGCTTAGTCTAGGGCTCCCCTAGCCTTAAGCTAGGGCTCCCCTAGGCTTAGGCTAGGGCTCCCTTAGCTTTAGGCTAGGGCACCCCTAGGCTTAGGCTAAGGCTTGGGCTCGTCTAGCCTTAGGCTAGTGCTCCCCAACCTTAGGCTAGGGCACCCTTAGGCTTAGGCTAAGCTAGGGCTCCCCTAGCCTTAGGCTAGGGCTCTCCTAGCATTAGGCTTGGTCACCACTAGGCTTAGGCTAAGGCTGGGCTCCCCTAGCCTTAGGCTAGGGCTCCCCTAGGCTTAGGCTAGGGCACCCCTAGGCTTAGGCTAAGGGTAGGGCTCCCCTAGCCTTAGGCTAGGGCTCCCCTAGCCTTAGGCTAGGGCTCCCCTAGCCTTAGGCTAGGGCACCTTTAGGCTTAGGCTAAGTCTAGGGCTCCCCTAGCCTTAGGCTACGGCACCCCTAGGCTTAGGCTAGGGCTCCCCTAGCCTTTGTTTCGAGCACCCCTAGGCCTTAGGCTATGGCACCCCTAGGCTTAGGCTAACGCAAGGGCTCCCCTATCCTTAGGCTAGGGTACCCCTAGGCTTAGGCTAGGGCACCCCTAGGCTTAGGGTAAGGCTAGGGCTCCCCTCGCCTTAGGCTAGGGCTCCCCTAGCATTAGGCTAGGGCACCCCTAGGATTAAGCTAAAGCTAGGGCTCCCCTAGCCTTAGGCTAAGGTACGCCTAGCCTTAGGCTAAGGTACACCTAGCCTTAGGCTAGGACACCCATAAGCTTAGCGTAAGGCTACGGCTCCCCTAGCCTTAGGCTAGGGCTCCCCTAGCCTTATGCTAGGGCCCCCCTAGGCTTAGGCTAAGGCTAGGGCTCCCCTAGCCTTAGGCTCGGGCACCCCTAGGCTTAGGGTAAGGCTCCCCTACGCTTAGGCTAGGGCTCCCCTAGCCTTAGGCTAGAGCACCCCTAGGCTTAGGTTAGACTTCCCTAGCCTTAGGTTAGGGCACCCCTAGGCTTAGGCTAAGGCTAGCGCTCCCCTAGCCTTAGGCTATGGCTCCCCTAGCCTTAGGCTAGTGCTCCCCTAGCCTTAGGCTAGGGCTCCCCTAGCCTTAGGATAGGGCACCCATAGGCTTAGGCTAAGGCTAGGGCTCCCCTAGCCTTAGGTATGGCAGCCCTAGGCTTAGGCTTGGGCTCCCCTAGCCTTAGGCTAGAGCACCCCTAGGCTTAGGCTAAGGCTTGGCCACCCCTAGGCTTAGGCTAGGGCACCCCTAGGCTTACACTAAGGCTAGGGCTCCCCGAGCCTAAGTTTAGGGCTCCCCTAGCGTTAGGCTAGGGTTCCCCTAGCCTTAGGCTCGGTCTCCCCTAGCCTTACACTAGGGCACCCCTAGTCTTAGGCTAATGCTCCCCTATCCTTAGGCTAGGGCACCCCTAGGCTTAGGCTAAGGCTAGCGCTCCCCTAGCCTTTGGCTAGGGCTCCCCTAGCCTTAGTCTAGGGCTCCCCTAGCCTTAGTCAAGGGCACCCCTATTCTTAGGCTAAGGCTAGGGCTCCCCTAGCCTTAGGCTAGGGCTCCCCCAGCCTTAGGCTAGGGCACCCATAGGCTTAGGCTAAGGCATCCATAGGCTTAGGCTAAGGCTAGGGCTCCCCTATCCTTAGGTTAGGGCTCCCCTAGCCTTAGGCTAGGGCACCCCTAGGCTTAGGCTAAGGCTAGGGCTCACCTAGCCTTACACTAGGGCACCCCAAGGCTTAGGCTAAGTCTAGGACTCCCCTAGCCTTAGGGTAGGGCTCCCTAGCCTTATGCTAGGGCACCCCTAGGCTTAGGCTCGGGCACTCCTAGGCTTACGCTAGGGTTCCCCTAGCCTTAGGTTCGGGCACCCCTAGGCTTAGGCTAGGGCTCCCCTAATCTTAGGCTAGGGCACCCCTAGGCTTAGACTAGGGCTACCATAACCTTAAATTAGGGAAACCCTAGGCGTAGGCTAGGGCTCCCTTAGCCGTAAGCTAGGGCACCTCTAGGCTGAGGCTAAGTCTAGGGCTCCCCTAGCCTTAGGCTAGGGCTCCCTAGCCTTATTCTAGGGCACCCCTAGGCTTAGGCTAAGGCTAGGGCTCCCCTAGCCTTATGCTAGGTCACCCCTAGGCTTTGGCTCGGGCACTCCCAGGCTTAGGCTAGGGCTCCCCTTGTCTTAGGCTTGGACACACCTAGGCTTAGGCTAGGGCTCCCCTTACCTTAAGCTAAGGCTCCCCTAGCCTTATGCTAGGGCACCCCAAGGCTTAGGCTAAGGCTAAGGCTCACCTAGCCTTAGGCTAGGGCTCTCCTAGCCTTATGCTAGGGCACCCCTAGGGTTACGCTCGGGCACTCATAGGCTTACGCTATGGTTCCCCTAGCCTTAGGCTAGGACTCCCCTAGCCTTAGGCTAGGCTCCCCTAGCCTTAGGCTAGGGCACCCCAAGCCTTAGGCTAGTGCTCCCCTAGTCTTTGGATAGGGCTACCATGGCCTTAGGCTAGGGCACCCCTAGGCTTAGACTAAGGCTAGGGCTCCCCTAGGCTTAGGCTAGTGCTCCCCTAGCCTTAGGCTAGGGCACCCCTAGGTTTAGGCTTAGGCTCGGGCACCCATAGGCTTAGTCTAGGGCTCCCCTAGCCTTAGGCTAGGGCTCCCCGAACCTTAGGCTAGGGCACTCCAAGGCTTAGGCTAAGGCTAGGGCTCCCTGAGCCTTAGGCTAGAGCTCCCGGAACCTTAGGCTAGGGCTCCCCTAGCCTTAGGCTCGGGCTCCCCTAGCGATAGGCTCGGGCTCCCCTAGCCTTACACTAGACCACCCGTAGGCTTAGGCTTATGCTCCCCTATCCTTAGGCTAGGGCACCCCTAGGCTTAGGCTAAGGCTAGCACTCCCCTAGCCTTAGGCTAGGTCTCCCCTAGCCTTAGTCTAGGGCTCCCCTAGCCTTAGGCTAGGGATCCCCTAGCCTTAGTCTATGGCTCCACTAGCCTTAGTCAAGGGCACCCCTATGCTTAGGCTACGGCTAGGGCTCCCCTAGCCTTAGGCTAGGCCTTCCGCAGCCTTAGGCTAGGGCACCCATAGGCTTAGGCTAGGGCACCCATAGTCTTATGCTAGGGCAACCCAAGGCTTTGGCTAAGGCTAGGGCTCCCCTAGCCTTAGGCTAGGGCACCCCTAAGCTTAGGCTAAGGCTAGGGCTACCCTAGCCTTAGGATAGGGCTCCACTAGCCTTACTCTAGGGCTCCCCTATCCTTAGGTTAGGGCTCCCCTAGCCTTAGGCTAGGGCACCCCTAGGCTTAGGCTAAGGCTAGGGCTCCCCTAGCCTTAGGCTAGGGCACCCCTAGGCTTAGGCTAGGGCTCCCCTAGCCTTAGGCTAGGGTTCCCCTAGCCATATGCTAGGGCTACCCCAGCCTTAGGCTAGGGCTCACCTAGCCTTACACTAGGGCACCCCTAGGCTTAGGCTAAGTCTAGGACTCCCCTAGCCTTAGGGTAGGGCTCCCTAGCCTTATGCTAGGGCACCCCTAGGCTTAAGCTCGGGCACTCCTAGGCTTACGCTAGGGTTCCCCTAGCCTTAGGTTCGGGCACCCCTAGGCTTAGGCTAGGGCTCCCCTAATCTTAGGCTAGGGCACCCCTAGGCTTAGACTAGGGCTACCATAGCCTTAAATTAGGGAAACCCTAGGCGTAGGCTAGGGCTCCCTTAGCCGTAAGCTAGGGCACCTCTAGGCTGAGGCTAAGTCTAGGGCTCCCCTAGCCTTAGGCTAGGGCTCCCTAGCCTTATTCTAGGGCACCCCTAGGCTTAGGCTAAGGCTAGGGCTCCCCTAGCCTTATGCTAGGTCACCCCTAGGCTTTGGCTCGGGCACTCCCAGGCTTAGGCTAGGGCTCCCCTTGTCTTAGGCTTGGACACACCTAGGCTTAGGCTAGGGCTCCCCTTACCTTAAGCTAAGGCTCCCCTAGCCTTATGATAGGGCACCCCAAGGCTTAGGCTAAGGCTAAGGCTCACCTAGACTTAAGCTAGGGCTCTCCTAGCCTTATGCTAGGGCACCCCTAGGCTTAGGCTCGGGCACTCGTAGGCTTACGCTATGGTTCCCCTAGCCTTAGGCTAGGACTCCCCTAGCCTTAGGCTAGGCTCCCCTAGCCTTAGCCTAGGGCACCCCAAGCCTTAGGCTAGTGCTCCCCTAGTCTTTGGATAGGGCTACCATGGCCTTAGGCTAGGGCACCCCTAGGCTTAGACTAAGGCTAGGGCTCCCCTAGGCTTAGGCTAGTGCTCCCCTAGCCTTAGGCTAGGGCACCCCTAGGTTTAGGCTTAGGCTCGGGCACCCATAGGCTTAGTCTAGGGCTCCCCTAGCCTAAGGCTAGGGCTCCCCTAGCCTTAGGCTAGGGATCCCCTAGTCTTAGGCTAGGGCACCCCTAAGCTTAGGCTAACGCTAGGGCTCCCCTAGCCTTAGGCTAGGGCTCCCCGAACCTTAGGCTAGGGCACTCCAAGGCTTAGGCTAAGGCTAGGGCTCCCTGAGCCTTAGGCTAGAGCTCCCGGAACCTTAGGCTAGGGCTCCCCTAGCCTTAGACTCGAGCTCCCCTAGCGATAGGCTCGGGCTCCCCTAGCCTTACACTAGACCACCCGTAGGCTTAGGCTTATGCTCCCCTATCCTTAGGCTAGGGCACCCCTAGGCTTAGGCTAAGGCTAGCACTCCCCTAGCCTTAGGCAAGGTCTCCCCTAGCCTTAGTCTAGGGCTCCCCTAGCCTTAGGCTAGGGATCCCCTAGCCTTAGTCTATGGCTCCACTAGCCTTAGTCAAGGGCAGCCCTATGCTTAGGCTACGGCTAGGGCTCCCCTAGCCTTAGGCTAGGCCTTCCCCAGCCTTAGGCTAGGGCACCCATAGGCTTAGGCTAGGGCACCCATAGTCTTATGCTAGGGCAACCCAAGGCTTTGGCTAAGGCTAGGGCTCCCCTAGCCTTAGGCTAGGGCACCCCTAAGCTTAGGCTAAGGCTAGGGCTACCCTAGCCTTAGGATAGGGCTCCACTAGCCTTACTCTAGGGCTCCCCTATGCTTAGGTTAGGGCTCCCCTAGCCTTAGGCTAGGGCACCCCTAGGCTTAGGCTAAGGCTAGGGCTCTCCTAGCCTTAGGCTAGGGCACCCCTAGGCTTAGGCTAGGGCTCCCCTAGCCTTAGGCTAGGGCTCCCTTAGCCTTAGGGTAGGGCTCCCCTAACCTTACACCAGGGCACCCGTAGGATTAGTCCAGGGTTCCCCTAGCCTTAGGCTAGGGCTACCCCAGCCTTAGGGTAGGGCACCCCTAGCCTTATGCTAGGGCTCCCCTAGCCTAAGCCTAGGGCTCCCCTAGCCTTAGGCTAGGGATCCCCTTGCCTTACAATAGGGCACCCCTAGGCTTAGGCTAAGGCTAGTGGTCCCCTAGCCTTAGGGTAGGGCTCGCTTAGCCTTGGCTAGGGCACCCCTAGGCTTAGGCTAAGGCTAGGGCTCCCCTAGCCTTCGGCAAGGGCTCCCCTAGCCTTAGGCTAGGTCACCCCTAGGCTTAGGCAAGGGCACCCCTAGGCTTAGACTCGGGCACCTGTAGGCTTAGGCTAGGGCTCCCCTAGCCTCAGGTTCGGGCACCCCTAGGCTTAGGCTAGGGCTAGGGCTCCCCTAGCCTTAGGCTAGGGATCCCTAGTCTTATGCTAGGGCACCCCTAGGCTTAGGCTAAGGCTAGGGCTCCCCTAGCCTTATGCTAGGGCACCCTTAGGCTTAGGCTCGAGCACTCCTAGGCTTAAGCTAGGACTCCCCTAGCCTTAGGTTCGGGCACCCCTAGGCTAAGGCTATGGCTCCCCTAGCTTTAGGCTAGGGCGCCAATAGCCTTAGGCTAGGGCACCCCTAGGCTTAGCCTAGGGCACCCCTAGGCTTAGACTAAGGCTAGGGCTCTCCTAGCCTTAGGCTAGGGCTCCACTAACCTTATGCTAGGGCCCCCCTAGGCTTAGGCTAAGGCTAGGGCTCCCCTAGCCTTAGGCTCGGGCACCCCTAGTCTTAGGCTCGGGCACCCCTAGGCTTAGGCTAAGGCTCCCCTAGCCTTAGGCTAGGGCTCCCCTAGCATTAGGCTAGGGCTCCCCTATCCTTAGGCTAAGGCTCCCCTAGCCTTAGGCTAGGGCACCCCTAGGCTTAGGTTAGACTCTCCTAGCCTTAGGTTTAGGGCACCCCTAGGCTTAGGCTAAGGCTAGCGCTCCCCTAGCCTTTGGCTAGCGCTACCCTAGCCTTAGGCTAGGGCTACCCTAGCCTTAGTCAAGGGAACCCCTATGCTTAGGCTAAGGCTAGGGCTCCCCTAGCCTCAGGCTTGGGCTCCCCTAGTCTTAGGCTAGGGCACCCATAGGCTTAGGCTAAGGAACACATAGGCTTAGGTTAAGGCTAGGGCTCCCCTAGCCCTAGGCTAGGGCTCCCCTAGCCTTAGGCCAGGGCACCCCTAGACTTAGTCCAGTGCTCCCCTAGACTTAGGCTAGGCTCCCCTACCCTTAGGCTAGGGCACCAATAGCCTTAGGCTAGGGATCCCCTAGCCTTAGACTAGGACTCCCCTAGCCGTAGGATTGGGCTCCCCTAGCCTTACACTAGGGCACCCCTAGGCTTAGTCTAGGGCTCCCCTAGCCTTAGCCTAGGACTCCCCTAGCCGTAGGATAGGGCACCCCTAGGCTTAGGCTAGGGCAACCTGAGCCTTGGGCTAGGGCTCCCGGAACCTTAGGCTAGGGCTCCCCAGGCCTTAGGCTTGGGCTCCCCTAGCCTTAGGCTAGGGTACCCCTAGGCTTAGGCTAAGGCTAGGGCTCCCATAGCCTTAGGCTAGGGCAACCCTAAGCTTAGGCTAAGGCTAGGGCTCCCCTAAACTTAGGCTAGCGCTCCCTTAGCCTAAGGCTAGGGCACCCCTAGGCTTAGGATAAGTCTATAGCTCCCCTAGACTTAGGCTAGGGCTCCCCTAGCATTATTCCAGGGCACCCCTAGGCTTAGTCCATGGCTGCCGTAGCCTTAGGCTAGGGTTCCCTACCCTTAGGCTAGGGCACCTCTAGCCTTAGGCCAGGGCTCCCCTACCCTTAGGGTAGGGCACCACTAGCCATATGCTAGGGCTCCCCTAGCCTAAGCCTAGGGCTCCCGTAGCCTTAGGCTAGGGCACCTTTAGGCTTAGACGAAGGCTAGGGCTCCCCTAGCCTTAGGCTAGGGCACCCCTAGGCTTAGGCTAGGGCACCCCTAGGCTTAGGCTAAGGCTAAGGCTCCCCTAGCCTTAGGCTAGGGCTCCCCTAGCTTTATGCTAGGGCACCTTTAGGCTTAGCCTAAGGCTAGGGATCCCCTAGCCTTTGGCTAGGGCTCCGCTAGCCTTGGATAGGGCACCCCTAGGCCTAGGCTAACGCTAGGGATCCCCTAAACTTAGGCTAGGGCACCCCTAGGCTTAGGCTAAGGCTAGGGCTCCCCTAGCCTTAGGCTAGGGCACCCCTAGGCTTAGGCTAAGGCTAGGGCTCCCCTAGGCTTAGGTTAGGGCTCCCCTAGCCTTAGGCTAGGGCTCCCCTAGCCTTAGGCTAGGGCACCCCTAGGCTAAGGATAGGGCTCCCCTAGCCTTAGGCTAGGGCTCCCCTAGCCTTAGGCTAGGGCACCCCTAGGCTTAGGCTAAGGCTAGGGCTCCACTAGCCTTAGGCTAGGGCACCCCTAGGCTTAGGCTCGGGCACCCCTAAGCTTAGGCTAGGGCTCCCCTAGCCTTAGGTTCGGGCACCCCTAGGCTTAGGCTAGGGCTCCCCTAGCCTCGGTTAGGGGTCACCTAGCATTAGGCTAGGTCTCCGCTAGCCTTGGATAGGGCACCCCTAGGCCTAGGCTAACGCTAGGGCTCCCCTAGCCTTAGGGTAGGGCACCCCTAGGCTTAGGCTCAGGCACCCCTAGGCTTAGGCTCGGGCACCCCTATGTTAAGGCTATGGCTCCCCTAGACTTAGGCTAGGGCTCCCCTAGCCTTAGGCTCGTGCTCCCCTAACCTTAGGCCAGAGCACCCCTAGGCTTAGTCCAGGGCTCCCCTAGCCCTAGGCTAGGGGTCCCCTATCGTTAGGCTAGGGCTCCCCTAGGCTTAGGCTCAGGCACCCCTAGGCTTAGGCTAAGGCTAGGGCTCCCCAACCATCGGCTAGGGCTCCCCTAGCTTTAGGGTAGGTCACCCCTAGGTTTAGGCTAATTCTAGGGCTCCCCTAGCCTTAGGCTAGGGCACCCCTAGGCTTAGGCTCGGGCACCCCTATGATTAGGCTAGGGCTCCACTAGACTTAGGCTAGGGCTCCCCTAGCCTTAGGCTAGTGCTACCCTATCCTTAGGCCAGGGCACCCCTAGGCTTAGTCCAGGGTTCCCCTAGCCCTAGGATAGGGCTCCCTATCCTTAGGCTAGGGCACCCCTAGTCTTAGGCTAGGACTCCCCTAGCCTTAGTTTAGGGCACCCCTAGGCTTAGTCTAGCGTTCCCCTAGCCTTAAGCTAGGGCTCCCCTAGGCTTAGGCTAGGGCTCCCTTAGCTTTAGGCTAGGGCACCCCTAGGCTTAGGCTATGGCTTGGGCTCGTCTAGCCTTAGGCTAGTGCTCCCCAACCTTAGGCTAGGGCACCCTTAGGCTTAGGCTAAGGCTAGGGCTCCCCTAGCCTTAGGCTAGGGCTCTCCTAGCATTAGGCTTGGTCACCACTAGGCTTAGCTAAGGCTAGGGCTCCCCTAGCCTTAGGTATGGCAGCCCTAGGCTTAGGCTTGGGCTCCCCTAGCCTTAGGCTAGGGCATCCCTATGCTTAGCCTAAACCAAGGGCTCTCCTAGCCTTAGGCTAGGGCACCCCTAGGCTTAGGTTAGACTCCCCTAGCCTTAGGTTAGGGCACCCCTAGGCTTAGGCTAAGGCTAGCGCTCCCCTAGCCTTAGGCTGGGGCTCCCCTAGCCTTAGGCAATGGCACCCCTAGGCTTAGGCTAAGGCTAGGGCTGCCCTAGCCTTAGGTTAGGGCTCCCCTAGCCTTAGGCTAGGGCACCCATAGGCTTAGGCTAAGGCTAGGGCTCCCCTAGCCTTAGGTATGGCAGCCCTAGGCTTAGGCTTGGGCTCCCCTAGCCTTAGGCTAGGGCATCCCTAGGCTTAGCCTAAGCCAAGGGCTCTCCTAGCCTTAGGCTAGGGCACCCCTAGGCTTAGGCTAGGGCTCCCGTAGCCTAAGTTTAGGGCTCCCCTAGCGTTAGGCTAGGGCTCCCCTAGCCTTAGGCTAGGGCTCCCTTAGCCTTAGGCTCGGTCTCCCCTGGCCTTATACTAGGGCACCCCTAGGCTTAGGCTAATGCTCCCCTATCCTTAGGCTAGGGCACCCCTAGGTTTAGGCTAAGGCTAGCGCTCCCCTAGCCTTTGGCTAGGGCTACCCTAGCCTTAGGCTAGGGCTACCCTAGCCTTAGTCAAGGGAACCCCTATGCTTAGGCTAAGGCTAGGGCTCCCCTAGCCTCAGTCTAGGGCTCCCCTATTCTTAGGCTAGGGCACCGATAGGCTTAGGCTAAGGAACACATAGGCTTAGGTTAAGGCTAGGGCTCCCCTAGACCTAGGCTAGGGCTCCCCTAGCCTTAGGCCAGGGCACCACTAGACTTAGTCCAGGGCTCCCCTAGACTTAGGCTAGGCTCCCCTACCCTCTTGCTAGGGCACCAATAGCCTTAGGCTAGGGATCCCCTAGCCTTAGCCTAGGACTCCCCTAGCCGTAGGATTGGGCTCCCCTAGCCTTACACTAGGGCACCCCTAGGCTTAGTCTAGGGCTCCCCTAGCCTTAGCCTAGGACTCCCCTAGCCGTAGGATAGGGCACCCCTAGGCTTAGGCTAGGGCAACCTGAGCCTTGGGCTAGGGCTCCCGGAACCTTAGGCTAGGGCTCCCCTGGCCTTAGACTTGGGCTCCCCTAGCCTTAGGCTAGGGTACCCCTAGGCTTAGTCTAAGGCTAGGGCTCCCATAGCCTTAGGCTAGGGCAACCCTAAGCTTAGGCTAAGGCTAGGGCTCCCCTAAACTTAGGCTAGCGCTCCCTTAGCCTAAGGCTAGGGCACCCCTAGGCTTAGGATAAGTCTATAGCTCCCCTAGACTTAGGCTAGGGCTCCCCTAGCCTTATTCCAGGGCACCCCTAGGCTTAGTCCATGGCTGCCCTAGCCTTAGGCTAGGGTTCCCTACCCTTAGGCTAGGGCACCTCTAGCCTTAGGTCACGGCTCCCCTACCCTTAGGGTAGGGCACCACTAGCCATATGCTAGGGCTCCCCAAGCCTAAGCCTAGGGATCCCCTAGCCTTAGGCTAGGGCACCTTTAGGCTTAGACGAAGGCTAGGGCTCCCCTAGCCTTAGGCTAGGGCACCCCTAGGCTTAGGCTAGGGCACCCCTAGGCTTAGGCTAAGGCTAGGGCTCCCCTAGCCTTAGGCTAGGGCTCCCCTAGCTTTATGCTAGGGCACCTTTAGGCTTAGCCTAAGGCTAGGGAACCCCTAGCCTTTGGCTAGGGCTCCGCTAGCCTTGGATAGGGCACCCCTAGGCCTAGGCTAACGCTAGGGATCCCCTAAACTTAGGCTAGGGCACCCCTAGGCTTAGGCTAAGGCTAGGGCTCCCCTAGCCTTAGGCTAGGGCTCCCCTAGCCTTAGGCTAGGGCACCCCTAGGCTAAGGATAGGGCTCCCCTAGCCTTAGGCTAGGGCTCCACTAGCCTAAGGCTAGGGCACCCCTAGGCTTAGGCTAAGGCTAGGGCTCCACTAGCCTTAGGCGAGGGCACCCCTAGGCTTAGGCTCGGGCACCCCTAAGCTTAGGCTAGGGCTCCCCTAGCCTTAGGTTCGGGCACCCCTAGGCTTAGGCTAGGGCTCCCCTAGCCTCGGTTAGGGGTCACCTAGCATTAGGCTAGGTCTCCGCTAGCCTTGGATAGGGCACCCCTAGGCCTAGGCTAACGCTAGGGCTCCCCTAGCCTTAGGCTAGGGCACCCCTAGGCTTAGGCTCAGGCACCCCTAGGCTTAGGCTCGGGCACCCCTATGTTAAGGCTAGGGCTCCCCTAGACTTAGGATAGGAGTCCCCTTGCCTTACGCTCATGCTCCCCTAACCTTAGGCCAGAGCACCCCTAGGCTTAGTCCAGGGCTCCCCTAGCCCTAGGCTAGGGGTCCCCTATCGTTAGGCGAGGGCTCCCCTAGGCTTAGGCTCAGGCACCCCTAGGCTTAGGCTAAGGCTAGGGCTCCCCAACCTTCGGCTAGGGCTCCCCTAGCTTTAGGGTAGGTCACCCCTAGGCTTAGGCTAATTCTAGGGCTCCCCTAGCCTTAGGCTAGGGCACCCCTAGGCTTAGGCTCGGGCACCCCTATGATTAGGCTAGGGCTCCCCTACGCTTAGGCTAGGTCTCCCCTAGCCTTAGGCTAGGGCACCCCTAGGCTTAGGTTAGACTCCCCTAGCCTTAGGTTAGGGCACCCCTAGGCTTAGGCTAAGGCTAGCGCTCCCCTAGCCTTAGGCTATGGCTCCCCTAGCCTTAGGCTAGTGCTCCCCTAGCCTTAGGCTGGGGCTCCCCTAGCCTTAGGCAAGGGCACCCTTGGCTTAGGCTAAGGCTAGGGCTCCCCTAGCCTTAGGCTAGGGCTCCCCTAGCCTTAGGATAGGGCACCCATAGGCTTAGGCTAGGGCACCCATAGGCTTAGGCTAAGGCTAGGGCTCCCCTAGCCTTAGGTATGGCAGCCCTAGGCTTAGGCTTGGGCTCCCCTAGCCTTAGGCTAGAGCACCCCAAGGCTTAGGCTAAGGCTAGGCCACCCCTAGGCTTAGGCTAGGGCACCCCTAGGCTTACACTAAGGCTAGGGCTCCCGAGCCTAAGTTTAGGGCTCCCCTAGCGTTAGGGTAGGGTTCCCCTATCCTTAGGCTCGGTCTCCCCTAGCCTTACACTAGGGCACCCCTAGGCTTAGGCTAATGCTCCCCTATCCTTAGGCTAGGGCACCCCTAGGCTTAGGCTAAGGCTAGCGCTCCCCTAGCCTTTGGCTAGGGCTACCCTAGCCTTAGTCTAGGGCTCCCCTAGCCTTAGGCTAGGGCTCCCCTAGCCTTAGGCTATGGCTACCCTAGCCTTAGGCTAGGGCTACCCTAGCCTTAGTCAAGGGCACCCCTATTCTTAGGCTAAGGCTAGGGCTCCCCTAGCCTTAGGCTAGGGCTCCCCCAGCCTTAGGCTAGGGCACCCATAGGCTTAGGCTAAAGCTAGGGCTCTCCTAGCCTTAGGCTAGGGCACCCTTAGGCTTAGGCTAGGGCTCCCCTAGCCTTATGCTAGGGCACACATACGCTTTGGCTAAGGCTAGGGCTCCCCTATCCTTAGGTTAGGGCTCCCCTAGCCTTAGGCTAGGGCACCCCTAGGCTTAGGCTAAAGCTAGGGCTCTCCTAGCCTTAGGCTAGGGCACCCTTAGGCTTAGGCTAGGGCTCCCCTAGCCTTAGGCTAGGGCTCCCCTAGCCTTAGGCTAGGGCTCCCCTAACCTTAGGCTCGGGCTCCCCAACCTTAGGCTCGTGCACCCTAGCCTTAGGCTCGGGCACCCCTAGCCTTAGGCTAGGGCTCCCCTAGACTTAGGGTAGGGCTCCCCTAGCCTTAGGTTAGGGCTCCCCTAGCTTTAGGCTAGGGCTCCCCTAGCCTTAGGCCAGGGCACCCCCAGGCTTAGTCCAGGGCACCCCTAGCCTTAGGCTAGGGCTACCCTAGCCTTAGGCTAGGGTTCCCCTAGCCATATGCTAGGGCTACCCCAGCCTTAGGCTAGGGCTCACCTAGCCTTACACTAGGGCACCCCTAGGCTTAGGCTAAGTCTAGGACTCCCCTAGCCTTAGGGTAGGGCTCCCTAGCCTTATGCTAGGGCACCCCTAGGCTTAGGCTCGGGCACTCCTAGGCTTATGCTAGGGTTCCTCTAGCCTTAGGTTCGGGCACCCCTAGGCTTAGGCTAGGGCTCCCCTAATCTTAGGCTAGGGCACCCCTAGGCTTAGACTAGGGCTACCATAGCCTTAAATTAGGGAAACCCTAGGCGTAGACTAGGGCTCCCTTAGCTGTAAGCTAGGGCACCTCTAGGCTGAGGCTAAGTCTAGGGCTCCCCTAGCCTTAGGCTAGGGCTCCCTAGCCTTATTCTAGGGCACCCCTAGGCTTAGGCTAAGGCTAGGGCTCCCCTAGCCTTATGCTAGGTCACCCCTAGGCTTTGGCTCGGGCACTCCCAGGCTTAGGCTAGGGCTCCCCTTGTCTTAGGCTTGGACACACCTAGGCTTAGGCTAGGGCTCCCCTTACCTTAAGCTAAGGCTCCCCTAGCCTTATGCTAGGGCACCCCAAGGCTTAGGCTAAGGCTAAGGCTCACCTAGCCTTAGGCTAGGGCTCTCCTAGCCTTATGCTAGGGCAACCCTAGGCTTAGGCTCGGGCACTCGTAGGCTTACGCTATGGTTCCCCTAGCCTTAGGCTAGGACTCCCCTAGCCTTAGGCTAGGCTCCCCTAGCCTTAGGCTAGGGCACCCCAAGCCTTAGGCTAGTGCTCCCCTAGTCTTTGGATAGGGCTACCATGGCCTTAGGCTAGGGCACCCCTAGGCTTAGACTAAGGCTAGAGCTCCCCTAGGCTTAGGCTAGTGCTCCCCTAGCCTTAGGCTAGGGCACCCCTAGGTTTAGGCTTAGGCTCGGGCACCCATAGGCTTAGTCTAGGGCTCCCCTAGCCTAAGGCTAGGGCTCCCATAGCCTTAGGCTAGGGATCCCCTAGTCTTAGGCTAGGGCACCCCTAAGCTTAGGCTAACGCTAGGGCTCCCCTAGCCTTAGGCTAGGGCTCCCCGAACCTTAGGCTAGGGCACTCCAAGGCTTAGGCTAAGGCTAGGGCTCCCTGAGCCTTAGGCTAGGGCTCCCGGAACCTTAGGCTAGGGCTCCCCTAGCCTTAGGCTCGGGCTCCCCTAGCGATAGGCTCGGGCTCCCCTAGCCTTACACTAGACCACCCGTAGGCTTAGGCTTATGCTCCCCTATCCTTAGGCTAGGGCACCCCTAGGCTTAGGCTAAGGCTAGCACTCCCCTAGCCTTAGGCTAGGTCTCCCCTAGCCTTAGTCTAGGGCTCCCCTAGCCTTAGGCTAGGTATCCCCTAGCCTTAGTCTATGGCTCCACTAGCCTTAGTCAAGGGCACCCCTATGCTTAGGCTACGGCTAGTGCTCCCCTAGCCTTAGGCTAGGCCTTCCCCAGCCTTAGGCTAGGGCACCCATAGGCTTAGGCTAGGGCACCCATAGTCTTATGCTAGGGCAACCCAAGGCTTTGGCTAAGGCTAGGGCTCCCCTAGCCTTAGGCTAGGGCACCCCTAAGCTTAGGCTAAGGCTAGGGCTACCCTAGCCTTAGGATAGGGCTCCACTAGCCTTACTCTAGGGCTCCCCTATCCTTAGGTTAGGGCTCCCCTAGCCTTAGGCTAGGGCACCCCTAGGCTTAGGCTAAGGCTAGGGCTCTCCTAGCCTTAGGCTAGGGCTCTCCTAGCCTTAGGCTAGGGCACCCCTAGGCTTAGGCTAGGGCTCCCCTAGCCTTAGGCTAGGGCTCCCTTAGCCTTAGGGTAGGGCTCCCCTAACCTTACACCAGGGCACCCCTAGGATTAGTCCAGGGTTCCCCTAGCCTTAGGCTAGGGCTACCCCAGCCTTAGGGTAGGGCACCCCTAGCCTTATGCTAGGGCTCCCCTAGCCTAAGCCTAGGGCTCCCCTAGCCTTAGGCTAGGGATCCCCTTGCCTTACACTAGGGCACCCCTAGGCTTAGGCTAAGGCTAGTGGTCCCCTAGCCTTAGGGTAGGGCTCCCTTAGCCTTGGCTAGGGCACCCCTAGGCTTAGGCTAAGGCTAGGGCTCCCCTAGCCGTCAGCTAGGGCTCCCCTAGCCTTAGGCTAGGTCACCTCTAGGCTTAGGCTAGGGCACCCATAGGCTTAGACTCGGGCACCCCTAGGCTTAGGCTAGGGCTCCCCTAGCCTCAGGTTCGGGCACCCCTAGGCTTAGGCTAGGGCTAGGGCTCCCCTAGCCTTAGGCTAGGGATCCCTAGTCTTATGCTAGGGCACCCCTAGGCTTAGGCTAAGGCTAGGGCTCCCCTAGCCTTATGCTAGGGCACCCTTAGACTTAGGCTCGAGCACTCCTAGGCTTAATCTAGGACTCCCCTAGCCTTAGGTTCGGGCACAACTAGGCTTAAGCTAGGGCTCCCCTAGCCTAAAGTTAGGCCACCCCTAGGCTAAGGCTAGGGCTCCCCTAGCTTTAGGCTAGGGCGCCAATAGCCTTAGGCTAGGGCACCCCTAGGCTTAGCCTAGGGCACCCCTAGGCTTAGACTAAGGCTAGGGCTCTCCTAACCTTAGGCAAGGTTCCACTAACCTTATGCTAGGGCCCCCCTAGGCTTAGGCTAAGGCTAGGGCTCCCCTAGCCTTAAGCTCGGGCACCCCTAGTCTTAGGCTCGGGCACCCCTAGGCTTAGGCTAAGGCTCCCCTAGCCTTAGGCTAGTCTCCCCTAGCATTAGGCTAGGGCTCCCCTAGCCTTAGGCTAACGCTCCCCTAGCCTTAGGCTAGGGCACCCCTAGGCTTAGGTTAGACTCCCCTAGCCTTAGGTTAGGGCACCCCTAGGCTTAGGCTAAGGCTAGCGCTCCCCTAGCCTTAGGCTGGGGCTCCCCTAGCCTTAGGCAATGGCACCCCTAGGCTTAGGCTAAGGCTAGGGCTGCCCTAGCCTTAGGCTAGGGCACCCATAGGCTTAGGCTAAGGCTAGGGCTCCCCTAGCCTTAGGTATGGCAGCCCTAGGCTTAGGCTTGGGCTCCCCTAGCCTTAGGCTAGGGCATCCCTAGGCTTAGCCTAAGCCAAGGGCTCTCCTAGCCTTAGGCTAGGGCACCCCTAGGCTTAGGCTAGGGCTCCCCTAGCCTAAGTTTAGGGCTCCCCTAGCGTTAGGCTAGGGCTCCCCTAGCCTTAGGCTAGGGCTCCCTTAGCCTTAGGCTCGGTCTCCCCTAGCCTTACACTAGGGCACCCCTAGGCTTAGGCTAATGCTCCCCTATCCTTTGGCTAGGGCACCCCTAGGCTTAGGCTAAGGCTAGCGCTCCCCTAGCCTTTGGCTAGGGCTACCCTAGCCTTAGGCTAGGGCTACCCTAGCCTTAGTCAAGGGAACCCCTATGCTTAGGCTAAGGCTAGGGCTCCCCAAGCCTCAGGCTTGGGCTCCCCTAGTCTTAGGTTAGGGCACCCATAGGCTTAGGCTAAGGAACACATAGGCTTAGGTTAAGGCTAGGGCTCTCCTAGCCCTAGGCTAGGGCTCCCCTAGCCTTAGGCCAGGGCACTCCTAGACTTAGTCCAGGGCTCCCCTAGACTTAGGCTAGGCTCCCCTACACTTAGGCTAGGGCACCAATAGCCTTAGGCTAGGGATCCCCTAGCCTTAGCCTAGGACTCCCCTAGCCGTAGGATTGGGCTCCCCTAGCCTTACACTAGGGCACCCCTAGGCTTACTCTAGGGCTCCCCTAGCCTTAGCCTAGGACTCCCCTAGCCTTAGGATAGGGCACCCCTAGGCTTAGGCTAGGGCAACCTGAGCCTTGGGCTAGGGCTCCCGGAACCTTAGGCTAGGGCTCCCCTGGCTTTAGGCTTGGGCTCCCCTAGCCTTAGGCTAGGGTACCCCTAGGCTTAGGCTAGGGCTAGGGCTCCCATAGCCTTAGGCTAGGGCAACCCTTAGCTTAGGCTAAGGCTAGGGCTCCCCTAAACTTAGGCTAGTGCTCCCTTAGCCTAAGGCTAGGGCACCCCTAGGCTAAGGATAAGTCTATAGCTCCCCTAGTCTTAGGCTAGGGCTCCCCTAGCCTTATTCCAGGGCACCCCTAGGCTTAGTCCATGGCTGCCCTAGCCTTAGGCTAGGGTTCCCTACCCTTAGGCTAGGGCACCTCTAGCCTTAGGCCAGGGCTCCCCTACCCTTAGGGTAGGGCACCACTAGCCTTATGCTAGGGCTCCCCTAGCCTAAGCCTAGGGCTCCCCTAGCCTTAGGCTAGGGATCCCTAGTCTTATGCTAGGGCACCCCTAGGCTTAGGCTAAGGCTAGGGCTCCCCTAGCCTTATGCTAGGGCACCCTTAGGCTTACGCTCGAGCACTCCTAGGCTTAAGCTAGGATTCCCCTAGCCTTAGGTTCGGGCACAACTAGGCTTAAGCTAGGGCTCCCCTAGCCTAAAGTTAGGCCACCCCTAGGCTAAGGCTAGGGCTCCCCTAGCTTTAGGCTAGGGCGCCAATAGCCTTAGGCTAGGGCACCCCTAGCCTTGTCCTAGGGCACCCCTAGGCTTAGACTAAGGCTAGGGCTCTCCTAGCCTTAGGCTAGGGCTCCACTAACCTTATGCTAGGGCCCCCCTAGGCTTAGGCTAAGGCTAGGGCTCCCCTAGCCTTAGGCTCGGGCACCCCTAGTCTTAGGCTCCGGCACCCCTAGGCTTAGGCTAAGGCTCCCCTAGCCTTAGGCTAGGGCTCCCCTAGCCTTAGGCTAGGCCTCCCCTAGCCTTAGGCTAAGGCGCCCCTAGCCTTAGGCTAGGGCACCCCTAGGCTTAGGTTAGACTCCCCTAGCCTTAGGTTAGGGCACCCCTAGGCTTAGGCTAAGGCTAGCGCTCCCCTAGCCTTAGGCTAGGGCTCCGCTAGCCTTAGGCTAGGGCTCCCCTAGCCTTAGGCTGGGGCTCCCCTAACCTTAGGCAATGGCAGCCCTAGGCTTAGGCTAAGGCTAGGGCTGCCCTAGCCTTAGGATAGGGCTCCCCTAGCCTTAGGCTAGGGCACCCATAGGCTTAGGCTAAGGCTAGGGCTCCCCTAGCCTTAGGTATGGCAGCCCTAGGCTTAGGCTTGGGCTCCCCTAGCCTTAGGCTCGGGCTCCCCTAGCCTTAGGCTCGGGCTCCCCTAGCCTTACACTAGACCACCCCTAGGCTTAGGCTAATGCTCCCCTATCCTTAGGCTAGGGCACCCCTAGGCTTAGGCTAAGGCTAGCGCTCCGCTAGCCTTAGGCTAGGGCTCCCTAGCCTTAGGCTAGGGATCCCCTAGCCTTAGTCTATGGCTCCGCTAGCCTTAGTCAAGGGCACCCCTATGCTTAGGCTACGGCTAGGGCTCCCCTAGCCTTAGGCTAAGGCTTCCCCAGCCTTAGGCTAGGGCACCCATAGGCTTAGGCTAGGGCACCCATAGTCTTAGGCTAAGGCTAGGGCTCCCCTAGCCTTTGGCGTAGGCAGCCCTAGACTTAGGCTGGGCCTCCCCTAGCCTTATGCTAGGGCACACCTAGGCTTTGGCTACGGCTAGGGCTCCCCTAACCTTAGGCTTGGGCACCCCTAAGCTTAGGATAAGGCTAGGGCTACCCTAGCCTTAGGATAGGGCTCCCCTAGCCTTAGGCTAGGGCTCCCCTATCCTTAGGTTAGGGCTCCCCTAGCCTTAGGCTAGGGTTCTCCTAGCCTTAGGCTAGGGCTCTCCTAGCCTTAGGCTAGGGCACCCCTAGCCTTAGGCTAGGGCTCCCCTATCCTTAGGTTAGGGCTCCCCTAGCCTTAGGCTAGGGCTCTCCTAGCCTTAGGCTAGGGCACCCCTAGGCTAAGGCTAGGGCTCCCCTAGCCTTTGGCGAGGGCACCCCTAGGCTTAGGCTAGGGCTCCCCTAGTCTTAGGCTAGGGCTCAACTAGCCTTAGGCTAGTGCTCCCCTACCCTTAGGCTAGGGCACCCCTAGGCTTAGGCTAAGGCTAGGGCTCCACTAGCCTTAGGCTTGGGCTCCCCTAGCCTTAGGCTAGGGCACACCTAGGCTTAGGGTAAGGCTAGGGCTCCCCTATCCTTAGGCTAGGGCTCCCCTAGCATTTAGCTAGGTCACCCCTAGGCTTAGGCTTAGCCTAGGGCTCCCCTAGCCTTAGCTACGGGCACCCCTTGGCTTAGGGTAAGGCTAGGGCTCCCCTAGCCTTAGCCTAAGGCTCCCCTAGCCTTATGCTACAGTCCCCTAGGCTTAGGCTAAGGCTAGGGCTCCCATAGCCTTAGGCTAGGGCTCTCCTAGCCTTAGGCTAGGTCCACCCTAGGCTTAGGCTAGGGCTCCCCAGCCTTAGGCCAAGGCACCCCCAGGCTTAGGCCAGGGCTCCCCTAGCCTTAGGCTAGGACTCCCCTAGCCTTAGGCTAGGGCACCCCTAATCTTAGACTAAGGCTAGGGCTCCCCTAGCCTTAGGCTAGGACAACCCTAGGCTTATGGTAAGGCTAGGGCACCCCTAGGCCTAGGCTACGGCTATGGCTCCCCTAGCCTTAGGCTAGGGCTCCCCATTCCTTAGGCTAGGGCACCTTTAGTCTTAGGCTAAGGCTAGGGCTTCCCTAGCCTTAGGCTAGGGCACCCTTAGGCTTCGGCTAGGGCACCCCTAGGCTTAGGCTAAGGGTAGTGCTCACCTAGCCTTAGGCTAGTGCTCCCCTAGCCTTAGGCTAGGGCACCTTTAGGCTTAGGCTAAGTCTAGGGCTCCCCTAGCCTTAGGCTACGGCACCCCTAGGCTTAGGCTAGGGCTCCTCTAGCCTTTGGTTCGGGCACCCCTAGGCCTTAGGCTATGGCACCCCTAGGCTTAGGCTAACGCTAGGGCTCCCCTAGGCTTAGGCTAGGGCACCCCTAGGATTAAGCTAAGGCTAGGGCTCCCCAAGCCTTAGGCTAAGGTACGCCTAGCCTTAGTCTAGGACACCCATAGGCTTAGGGTAAGGCAAGGGCCAACCTAGTCTTAGGCTATGGCTCCCCTAGCCTTAGGCTAGGGCAGCCCTAGGCTTAGGCTAAGGCTAGGGCTCCCCGAGCCTTAGGCTAGGGCACCCCTAGGCTTACGCTAAGGCTAGGGCTCCCCTAGCCTTAGGCGAAGGTACCCCTAGCCTTAGGCTAAGGTACCCCTAGCCTTAGGCTAGGACACCCATAAGCTTAGGGTAAGGCTAGGGTTCCCCGAGCCTTAGGCTAGGGCTCCCCTATCCTTAGGCTAGGGTACCCCTAGGCTTAGGCTAAGGCTAGGGCTCCCCTAGCCTTAGGCTAGGGCAGCCCTATGCTTAGGCTAGGGCTCCCCTAGCCTTAGGCTAGGGCACCCCTAGGCTTAGGCTAGGGCACCCCTAGGCTTAGGCTAAGGGTAGGGCTCACCTAGCCTTAGGCTAGGGCTCCCCTAGCCTTAGGCTAGGGCACCTTTAGGCTTAGGCTAAGTCTAGGGCTCCCCTAGCCTTAGGATACGGCACCCCTAGGCTTAGGCTAGGGCTCCCCTAGCCTTTGGTTCGGGCACCCCTAGGCCTTAGGCTATGGCACCCCTAGGCTTAGGCTAACGCTAGGGCGCCCCTCGCCTTAGGCTAGGGCTCCCCTAGCATTAGGCTTGGGCACCCCTAGGATTAAGCTAAGGCTAGGGCTCCCCTAGCCTTAGGCTAAGGTACGCCTAGCCTTAGGCTAAGGTACACCTAGCCTTAGGCTAGGACACCCATAGGCTTAGGGTAAGGCTAGGGCTCCCCTAGTCTTAGGCTAGGGCTCCCCTAGCCTTAGGCTAGGGCAGCCCTAGGCTTAGGCTAAGGCTAGGGCTTCCCTAGCCTTGGATATGGAACCCCTAGTCCTAAGCTAACGCTAGGGCTCCCCTAGCCTTAGGCTACGGCACCCCTAGGCTTACGCTAATGCTAAGGCTCCCCTAGCCTTAGGCTAGGGCAGCCCTATATTTAGGATAGGTTTCCCCTAGCCTTTGGTTCAGGCACCCCCAGGCTTAGGCTAAGGCTAGGGCTCCCCTAGATTTAGGCTAGGGCTCCATTAGCCTTAGGCTAGGGCTCCCTTAGCCTTAGGCTAGGGCTCCCCTAGCCTTTGGCTATGGCACCCCTAGGCTTAGGCTACGGCTAGGAGTCCCCTAGCCTTGGGCTAGGGCACCCCTAAGCTTAGGCTAAGGCTAGGGCTCCCCTAGCCTTAGGCTAGGGGTCCCATACCCTTCGGCTAGGGCTCCCTTAGCCTTAGTGTAGGTCACCCTTAGGCTTAGGCTAAGGCTAGGGCTCCCCTAACCTTAGGCCTAGGCTCCTCTAGCCTTAGGCTAGGGCTCCCCTAGGCTTAGGCTAAGACTAGGGCTCCCCTAGCCTTATGCTAGGGCTCCCCAAGCCTTAGGCTAAGGCTGAACTAGTCTTAGGCTAGGGCACCACTAAGCTAAGGCTTAGGCTAGGTCTCCCCTAGCCTTAGGCTCAGGCTCCCCTAGCGTTAGGCTCGTGCTCCCCTAGCCTTAGGCTCGGGCACCCCTAGCCTTAGGCTAGGGCTCCCCTAGACTTAGGCTAGGGCTCCCCTAGCCTTTCGCTAGTGCTCCCTAATCCTTAGGCCAGGGCACCCTTAGGCTTAGTACAGGGCTCCCCTAGCCTTAGGCTAGGTCTCCCCTAGGCTTAGGCTCAGGCACCCCTAGGCTTAGGCAAGGGCTCCCCTAGCCTTAGGCTAGGGCTCCCCTAACCTTATGCTAGGGCCCCCCTAGGCTTAGGCTAAGGCTAGGGCTCCCCTAGCCTTAGGCTCGGGCACCCCTAGGCTTAGGTTCG
Organism: Tenrec ecaudatus; assembly: GCF_050624435.1. Lineage (NCBI taxonomy): Eukaryota > Metazoa > Chordata > Mammalia > Afrosoricida > Tenrecidae > Tenrec > Tenrec ecaudatus. The sequence goes on from NW_027458210.1 coordinate 414,145, forward strand.
GGCACCCCTAAGCTTAGGTTAAGGATCCTCTACGCTTAGGGTAGGGCTCCCCTAGCCTTAGGCTAGGGCACCCCTAGGCTTAGGTTAGACTCCACTAGCCTTAGGTTAGGGCACCCCTAGGCTTAGGCTAAGGCTAGCGCTCCCCTAGCCTTAGGCTTTGGCTCCCCTAGCCTTAGGCTAGTGCTCCCCTTGCCTTAGGCTGGGGCTCCCCTAGCCTTAGGCAAGGGCACCCTTGGCTTAGGCTAAGGCTAGGGCTCCCCTAGCCTTAGGCTAGGGCTCCCCTTGCCTTAGGATAGGGCACCCATAGGCTTAGGCTAGGGCACCCATAGGCTTAGGCTAAGGCTAGGGCTCCCCTAGCCTTAGGTATGGCAGTCCTAGGCTTAGGCTTGGGCTCCCCTAGCCTTAGGCTAGAGCACCCCTAGGCTTAGGCTAAGGCTAGGGCACCCCTAGGCTTAGACTAAGGCTAGAGCTCCCCGAGCCTAAGTTTAGGGCTCCCCTACCGTTAGGCAAGGGTTCCCCTAGCCTTAGGCTCGGTCTCCCCTAGCGTTACACTAGGGCACCCCTAGGCTTAGGCTAATGCTCCCCTATCCTTAGGCTAGGGCACCCCTAGGCTTAGGCTAAGGCTAGCGCTCCCCTAGCCTTTGGCTAGGGCTCCCCTAGCCTTAGTTTAGGGCTCCCCTAGCCTTAGGCTAGGGCTCCCCTAGCCTTAGGCTGTGGCTACCCTAGCCTTAGGCTAGGGCTACCCTAGCCTTAGTCAAGGGCACCCCTATGCTTAGGCTAAGGCTAGGGCTCCCCTAGCCTTAGGTTTGGGCTCCCCTAGCCTTATGCTAGGGCACACATACGCTTTGGCTTAGGCTAGGGCTCCCCTAGCCTTAGGCTAGGACTCCCCTAGCCTTAGGCTCGGGCTCCCCAACCTTAGGCTCGTGCACCCTAGCTTTAGGCTCGCGCACACCTAGCCTTAGGCTAGGGCTCCCCTAGACTTAGGGTAGGGCTCCTCTAGCCTTAGGTTAGGGCTCCCCTAGCTTTAGGCTAGGGCTCCCCTAGCCTTAGGCCAGGGCACCCCTAGGCTTAGTCCAGGGCTCCCCTAGCCTTAGGCTAGGGCTACCCTAGCCTTAGGCTAGGGTTCCCCTAGCCATATGCTAGGGATACCCCAGCCTTAGGCTAGGGCTCACCTAGCCTTACACTAGGGCACCCCTAGGCTTAGGCTAAGTCTAGGACTCCCCTAGCCTTATGCTAGGTCACCCCTAGGCTTAGGCTAAGGCTAGGGCTCCCTAGCCTTATTCTAGGGGACCCCTAGGCTTAGGCTAGGGCTCCCCTAGCCTTATGCTAGGTCACCCCTAGGCTTTGGCTCGGGCACTCCCAGCTTAGGCTAGGGCTCCCCTTGTCTTAGGCTAGGACACACCTAGGCTTAGGCTAGGGCTCCCTTACCTTAAGCTAAGGCTCCCCTAGCCTTATGCTAGGGCACTCCAAGACTTAGGCTAAGGCTAGGGCTCGCCTAGCCTTAGGCTAGGGCTCTCCTAGCCTTATGCTAGGGCACCCCTAGGCTTAGGCTCGGGCACTCGTAGGCTTACGCTAGGGTTCCCCTAGCCTTAGGCTAGTGCTCCCCTAGTCTTTGGCTAGGGCTCCCATGGCCTTAAGCTAGGGCACCCCTAGGCTTAGACTAAGGCTAGGGCTCCCCTACGCTTAGGCTAGTGCTCCCGTAGCCTTAGGCTAGGGCACCTCTAGGCTTAGGCTTAGGCTCGGGCACCCCTAGGCTTAGTCTAGGGCTCCCCTAGGCTTTGGCTAGGGCACCCCTAAGCTTAGGCTAATGCTAGGGCTCCCCTAGCCTTAGGCTAGGGCTCCGCGAGCCTTAGGCTAGGGCACTCCAAGGCTTAGGCTAAGGCTAGGGCTCCCTGAGCCTTAGGCTAGGGCTCCCGGAACCTTAGGCTAGGGCTCCCCTAGCCTTAGGGTCGGGCTCCCCTAGCGTTAGGCTCGGGCTCCCCTAGCCTTACACTTGACCACCCGTAGGCTTAGGCTAATGCTCCCCTATCCTTAGGCTAGGGCACCCCTAAGCTTAGGCTAAGGCTAGCACTCCCCTAGCCTTAGGCTAGGGCTCCCCTAGCCTTAGGCTAGGGCTCCCCTAGCCTTAGTCTAGGGCTCCCCTAGCCTTAGGCTAGTGATCCCCTAGCCTTAGTCTAGGGCTCCACTAGCCTTAGTCAAGGGCACCCCTATGCTTAGGCTACGGCTAGGGCTCCCCTAGCCTTAGGCTAGGGCTTCCCCAGCCTTAGGCTAGGGCACCCATAGGCTTAGGCTAGGGCACCCATAGTCTTATGCTAGGGCAACCCAAGGCTTAGCCTTAGGATAGGGCTCCCCTAGCCTTACTCTAGGGCTCCCCTATCCTTAGGTTAGGGCTCCCCTAGCCTTAGGCTAGGGCACCCCTAGGCTTAGGCTAAGGCTAGGGCTCTCCTAGCCTTAGGCTAGGGCACCCCTAGGCTTAGGCTAGGGCTCCCCTACCCTTAGGCTAGGGCTCCCCTAGCCTTAGGGTAGGGCTCCCCTAACCTTACACCAGGGCACCCCTAGAATTAGTCCAGGGTTCCCCTAGCCTTAGGCTAGGGTACCCCAGCCTTAGGTAGGGCACCCCTAGCCTTATGCTAGGGCTCCCATAGCCTAAGCCTAGGGCTCCCCTAGCCTTAGACTAGGGATCCCCTTGCCTTACACTAGGGCACCCCTAGGCTTAGGCTAAGGCTAGTGCTCCCCTAGCCTTAGGGTAGGGCTCCCTTTGCCTTGGCTAGGGCACCCCTAGCCTTAGGCTAAGGCTAGGGCTCCCCTAGCCTTAGGCTAGAGCACCCCTAGGCTTAGGCTAAGGTAGGGCTCCCCTAGCCTTCGGCTAGGGCTCCCCTAGCCTTAGGCTAGGTCACCCCTAGGCTTAGGCTAGGGCACCCCTAGGCTTAGACTCGGGCACCCCTAGGCTTAGGCTAGGGCTCCCCTAGCCTTAGGTTCGGGCTCCCCTAGGCTTAGGCTTGGGCTAGGGCTCCCCTAGCCTTAGGCTAGGGCTCCCTAGTCTTATGCTAGGGCACCCCTAGGCTTAGGCTAAGGCTAGGGCTCCCCTAGCCTTATGCTAGGGCACCCTTAGGCTTAGGCTCGAGCACTCCTAGGCTTAAGCTAGGGCTCCCCTAGCCTTAGGTTCTGGAACAACTAGGCTTAAGCTAGGGCTCCCCTCGCCTAAAGTTAGGCCACCCGTAGGCTAGGCTAGGGCTCCCCTAGCTTTAGGCTAGGGCGCCAATAGCCTTAGGCTAGGGCTCCCCTAACCTTATGCTAGGGCCCCCCTAGGCTTAGGCTAAGGCTAGGGCTCCCCTAGCCTTAGGCTCGGGCACCCCTATTCTTAGGCTCCGGCACCCCTAGGCTTAGGCTAAGGCTCCCCTAGCCTTAGGTTAGGGCACCCCTAGGCTTAGGCTAAGGCTAGCGCTCCCCTAGCCTTAGGCTATGGCTCCCCTAACCTTAGGCTAGGGCTCCCCTAGCCTTAGGCTGGGGCTCCCCTAGCCTTAGGCAATGGCACCCCTAGGCTTAGGCTAAGGCTGGCTGCCCTAGCCTTACGATAGGGCTCCCCTAGCCTTAGGCTAGGGCACCCATAGGCTTAGGCTAAGGCTAGGGCTCCCCTAGTCTTAGGTATGGCAGCCCTAGGCTTAGGCTTGGGCTCCCCTAGCCTTAGGCTAGAGCACCCCTAGGCTTAGGCTAAGGCTAGGTTTCCCCTAGTCTTAGCTAGGGCACCCCTAAGCTTAGGCTAAGGCTAGGGCTCCCCTAGACTTAGACAAGGCGCCCCAATCCTTAGGCTAGGGCACCCCTAGGCTTAGGCTAAGCCAAGGGCTCTCCTAGCCTTAGGCTAGGGCACCCCTAGGTTAGGCAGGGCTCCCCTAGCGTAAGGCTAGGGCTCCCCTAGCGTTAGGCTAGGGCTCCCCTAGCCGTAGGCTAGGGCTCCCTTAGCCTTAGGCTCGGTCTCCCCTAGCCTTACACTAGGGCACCCCTAGGCTTAGGCTAATGCTCCCCTATCCTTAGTCTAGGGCACCCCTAGGCTTAGGCTAAGGCTAGCGCTCCCCTAGCCTTTGGCTAGGGCTCCCCTAGCCTTAGGCTAGGGCTACCCTAGCCTTATTCAAGGGCACCCCTATGCTTAAGCTAAGGCTAGGGCTACCCTAGCCTTAGGCTAGTGGTCCCCTAGCCTTAGGCTAGGGCACCCATAGGCTTAGGCTAAGGAACCCATAGGCTTAGGTTAAGGCTAGGGCTCCCCTAGCCCTAGGCTAGGGCTCCCCTAGCCTTAGGCCAGGGCACCCCTAGACTTAGTCCCGGGCTCCCCTAGACTTAGGCTGGGCTCCCCTACCCTTAGGCTAGGCACCACTAGCCTTAGGCTAGGGCTCCCCTAGCCTTAGCCTAGGACTCCCCTAGCCGTAGGATTGGGCTCCCCTAGCCTTACACTAGGGCACCCCTAGGCTTAGGCTAATGCTCCCCTATCCTTAGGCTAGGGCACCCCTAGGCTTAGGCTAAAGCTAGCGCTCCCCTAGCCTTAGGCTAGGGCTCCCCTAGCCTTAGTTTAGGGCTCCCCTAGCCTTAGCCTAGGATTCCCCTAGCCGTAGGAAAGGGCACCCCTAGGCTTAGGCTAGGGCTCCCTGAGCCTTTGGCTAGGGCACCCCTAGGTTTAGGCAAGGGCTCCCTGAGCGTTAGGCTAGGGCTCCCGGAACCTTAGGCTAGGGCTCCCATAGCCTTAGGCTTGGGCTCCCCTAGCCTTAGGCTAGGGCACCCCTAAGCTTTGGCTAAGGCTAGGGCTCCCCTAAACTTAGGCTAGCGCTCCCTTAGCCTAAGCCTAGGGCACCCCTAGGCTTAGGCTAAGGCTATAGCTCCCCTAGTCTTAGGCTAGGGCTCCCCTAGCCTTATGCCAGGGCACCCCTAAGCTTAGTCCATGGCTGCCCTAGCCTTAGGCTAGGGTTCCCTACCCTTAGGCTAGGGCACCTCTAGCCTTAGGCCAGGGCTCCCCTACCCTTAGGGTAGGGCACCACTAGCCTTATGCTAGGGCTCCCCTAGCCTAAGCCTAGGGCTCCCCTAGCCTTAGGCTAGGGCTCCCCTAGCCTTAGGCTCGGGCTACCCTAGCCTTAGGCTCGGGCTCCCCTAGCCTTACACTAGACCACCCCTAGGCTTAGGCTAATGCTCCCCTATCCTTAGGCTAGGGCACCCCTACGCTTAGGCTAAGGCTAGCGCTCCCCTAGCCTTAGGCTAGGGCTCCCCTAGCCTTAGGCTAGGGCTCCCTAGCCTTAGGCTAGGGATCCCCTAGCCTTAGGCTAGGGCTCGCCTAGCCTTAGTCAAGGGCACCCCTATGCTTAGGCTAAGGCTAGGGCTCCCCTATCCTTAGGCTAGGGCTCCCCCAGCCTTAGGCAAGGGCACCCATAGGCTTAGGCTAGGGCACCCATAGTATTAGGCTAAGGCTAGGGCTCCCCTAGCCTTAGACTAGGCCAGCCCTAGACTTAGGCTTGGGCTCCCCTAGCCTTATGCTAGGGCACTCCAAGGCTTTGTTAAGGCTAGGGCTCCCCTAGCCTTAGGCTAGGGCTCCCCTATCCTTAGGTTTGGGCTACCCTAGCCTTAGGATAGGGCTCCCCTAGCCTTAGGCTAGGGCTCCCCTATCCTTAGGTTAGGGCTCTCCTAGCCTTAGGCTAGGGCACCCCTTGGCTTAGGCTAGGGCTCCCCTAGCCTTAGGCTAGGGCTCCCCTAGCCTTAGGCCAGGGCACCCCTAGGCTTTGTCCAGGGTTCCCCTAGCCTTAGGCTAGGGCTACCCCAGCCTTAGGCTAGGGCTCCACTACCCTTAGGGTAGGGCACCCCTAGGCTTAGGCTAAGGCTAGCGCTCCCCCAGCCTTAGGATAGGGCTCCCCTGGCCTTAGTCTAGGGCTCCCTTGGCCTTAGGATAGGGCTTCACTGGCCTTAGGCTAGGGCTTCCCTGGCCTTAGGCTAGGGCTCCCCTGGCCTTAGGCTAGGGCTACCCTAGCCTTAGTCAAGGGCACCACTATGCTTAGGCTAAGGCTAGGGCTCCCCTAGCCTTAGGCGTAGGCAGCCCTAGACGTAGGCTTGGGCTCCCCTAACTTTATGCTAGGGCACACCTAGGCTTTGGCTACGGCTAGGGCTCCCCTAACCTTAGGCTAGGGCACCCCTAAGCTTAGGCTAAGGCTAGGGCTACCCTAGCCTTAGGATAGGGCTCCCCTAGCCTTAGGTTAGGGCTCCCCTAGCCTTAGGCTAGGGCACCCCTAGGCTTAGGCTAAGGCTAGGGCTCCCCTAGCCTTAGGCTAGGGCTCCCCTAGCCTTAGGCTAGGGCACCCCTAGGCTTAGGCTAAGGCTAAGGCTCCCCTAGCCATAGGCTAGGGATGCCCTAGCCTTAGCCTAGGGCACCCCTAGGCTTAGGCTAAGACAAGTGCTCCCCTAGCCTTAGGCTAGGGCACCTCTAGCCTTAGGCTAGGGCTCCCCTAGCCTTAGGATAGGGCACCTCTAGCCTTAGGCTTTGGCTCCCCTAGCCTTAGGCTAGGGCACCCCTAATCTTAGGCTAAGGCTACGGGTCACCTAGCCTTAGGCTAGGGCTCCCCTAGCCTTAGGCTAGGGCTCCCTTAGCGTTACACTAGGGCTCCCCTAGCCTTAGGCCATGGCACACCTAGGCTTCGTCCAGGGCTACCCAAGCCTGAGGCTATGGCACCCGTAGGCTTAGGCTAAGGCTACGGCTCCCTTAGCCTTAGGCTAGGGCACCCCTAGACTTAGGCTAGGGCTCCCCTAGATTTAGACTCAGGCACCCCTAACCTTATGCTAGGGCTCCCCTAGCTTTATGCCAGGGCTCCCCTAGCCTTAGGCCAGGGCACCCCTAGGCTTGGGCTAAGGCTAGAGCTCCCATTGCCTTAGGCTAGGGCACCCCTAGGCTTAGGCTAGGGCACCCCTAGGCTTAGGATAAGGCTAGGGCTCCCCCAGCCTTAGGCTAAGGCTAACGTAGCCTTAGGCTAGGGCTCCCCTAGCGTTACGCTGAGGCTCCCCTAGCCTTAGGCCAGGGCTCCCCTAGTCTAAGGCCAGGGCACCCCTAGCCTTAGGCTAGGGCTCCCCTAGCCTTAGGCTAGTGCACCCCTAGGCTTAGGCTAAGGCTAGGGCTCCCCTATCCTTCGGCTAGGGCTCCCCTAGCCTTAGGCTAGGTTACCCCTAGGCTTAGCCAAAGGCTAGGGCTCCCCTAGCCTTCGGCTAAGGCTCTCCTAGCCTTAGGCTAGGGCACCCCTAGGCTTAGGCTAAGACAAGGGCTCCCCTAGCCTTAGGCAAGGGCTCCCCTAGCCTTAGGCTAGGGCACCTCTAGCCTTAGGCTAGGGCTCCCCTAGGCTTAGGCTAGGGCACCCCTAATCTTAGGCTAAGGCTACGGCTCACCTAGCCTTAGGCTAGGGCCCCCCTAGGCTTAGGCTAGGGCACCCCTAGGCTTAGGCTAAGGCTAGGGCTCCCCTAGCCTTAAAGCTAGGGCTCCCCTAGGCTTAGGCTAGGGCATCCCAAGGCTTAGGCTAGGGCTCCCCTAGCCTTAGGCTAGGTCACCCCTAGGCTTAGGCTAAGGCTAGGGCTCCCCTAGCCTTAGGCTAGGGCTCCCCTAACCTTAGGCCAGGGCACGCCTAGGTTTAGTCCAGGGCTCCAGAAGCCTTAGGCTATGGCACCCCTAGGCTTAGACTAAGGCTACGGCTCCCCTAGCCTTAGGCTAGGGCACCCTTAGACTTAGGCTAGGGGTACCCTAGCCTTAGACTCAGGCACCCCTACCTTAGGCTAGGGCTCCCCTAGCGTTACGCTAGGGCTCCCCTAGCCTTAGGCTAGGGCACCCCTAGGCTTAGGCTAGGGCACCCCTAGGATTAGGATAAGGCTAGGGCTCCCCCAGCCTTAGGCTAGGGCTCCCCTAGCTTTATGCTAGGGCTCCCCTACCCTTAGGCTAGGGCACCCCTATGCTTAGGCTTAGGCTAGGGCTCCCCTAGCTTTTGGCGAGGGCACCCCTAGGCTTAGGCTAGGGCTCCCCTAGTCTTAGGCTAGGGCTCAACTAGCCTTAGGCTAGTGCTCCCATACCCTTAGGCTAGGGCCCCCCTAGGCTTAGGCTAAGGCTAGGGCTCCACTAGCCTTAGGCTTGGGCTCCCCTAGCCTTAGGCTAGGGAACCCCTGGGCTTAGGCTAAGATTGGGCTCCCCTATCCTTAGGCTAGGGCTCCCCTAGCATTTAGCAAGGTCACCCCTAGGCTTAGGCTTAGCCTAGGGCTCCCCTAGCTTTAGCTTCGGGCACCCCTTGGCTTAGGGTAAGGCTAGGGCTCCCCTAGCCTTAGGCTAGGGCTCCCCTAGCCTTATGCTACAGTCCCCTAGGCTTAGGCTAAGGCCAGGGCTCCCCTAGCCTTAGGCTAGGACTCCCCTAGCCTTAGGCTAGGGCACCCCTAATCTTAGGCTAAGGCTAGGGCTCACCTAACCTTAGGCCAGGGCTCCCCTAGCCTTAGGCTAGGGCTCCCCTAATTAGGCTAAGGCTAGGGCTCCCCTAGCCTTTGGCTAGGGCTCTCCTAGCCTTAGGCTCGTGCTCTCCTAGCCTTAGGCTCGGGCCCCCCTAGCCTTAGGCTAGGGCTCCCCTAGCCTTAGGCTAGGGCTCCCTTAGCGTTAAGCTAGGGCTCCCCTAGCCTTAGGCCAGGGCACCCCAAGGCTTAGTCCAGGGCTCCCCAAGCCTTAGGCTATTGCATCCCTAGGCTTAGGCTAGGGATCCCCTAGCCTTAGACTCAGGCAACCCTAGCCTTAGGCTAGGGCTCCCCTAGCGTTACGCCGGGGCTCCCCTAGCCTTAGGCTAGGTCACCCCTAGGCTTAGGCTAGGGCACCCCTAGGCTTCGGCTAAGGCTAGGGCTCCCCCAGCCTTATGCTAAGGCTACAGTAGCGTTAGGCTAGGGCTCCCCTAGCCTTAGCTTAGGACACCCGTAGGCTTAGGCTAGGGCTATAATAGCCTTAGGCTAGGGCTACCTAGCCTTAGGCTAGGGCACCCCTAGGCTTAAGCTAGGGCTCCCCTAGCCTTAGACTCGGGCTCCCCTAGCCTAAGGCTCATGCTCCCTAAGTCGTAGGATCGGGCTCCCCTAGCCTTAGGCTAGGGCTCCCCTAGCTTCACTCTAGGGCTTCCCTAGCCTTAGGCCAGGGCACCCCTAGGCTTAGGCCAGGGCTCCCCTAGCCTTAGGCCAAGGCTGTCCTAGCCTTAGGCTAGGGCACCACTAGGCTTAGGCTAGGGCTACCCTAGCCTTAGGCTTGGGCCCCCCTTGCCTTAGTCTCAGGCTCCCCTAGCCTTAGGCTAGGGCTCCCCTAGCCTTAGGCCAGGGCACCCCTAGGCTAAGGCCAGGGCTCCCCTAGCCTTAAGCTTGGGCTCCTCTAACCTTAGGCTATAGCACCCCTAGGCTTAGGCAAAGGCTTTTCTCCCCTAGCCTTAGGCTAGGGCTCCCCTAGCCTTAGGCTAGGGCTCCCCTAGCCTTAGGCTAGGGCACCCCTAGGCTTAGGCTAAGGCTAGGGCTCCCCTACCTTAGGCTAAGGCTCTCCTAACCTTAGGCTAGGGCACCCCTAGGCTTAAGCTAGGGCTACCCTAGCCTTAGGCTAGGGACCACCTAGCCTTAGGCTAGGGCACCCCTAAGCTTAGCCTAGGGCTCCCCTAGCTTTAGCTTCGGGAACCCCTAGGCTTAGGCTAAGGCTAGGGCTCCCCTAGCCTTAGGATAGGGCTCCCCTAGCCTTAGGCTATAGAACCCCTAGGCTTAGGCTAAGGCTTTTCTCCTCTAGCCTTAGGCTAGTGCTCCCCTAGCCTTAGGCTAGGGCTCCCCTAGCCTTATGCTAGGGCACCCCTAGGCTTAGGCTAAGACTAGGGGTCCCCTAGCCTTCGGCTTGGGCTCCCTTAGCCTTAGGCTAGGACACCCCTAGGCTTATGGTAAGGCTAGGGCACCCCTAGGCCTAGGCTACGGCTATGTATCCCCTAGCCTTAGGCTAGGGCTCCCCATTCATTAGGCTAGGGCACCCCTAGTATTAAGCTAGGGCACCCCTTGGCTTAGGTTAAGGCTAGGTCTCCCCAAGCCTTAGGTTAGGGCTCCCCTAGCCGTAGGCTAGGGCACCCCTAGGCTTATGCTAATGCTAGGGCTCCCCTAGGCTTAGGCTAGCGCACACCAATGCTTAGGCAAGGGCTCCCCTAGCCTTAGCTTCGGGCACCCCTAGGCTTAGGCTAAGGCTAGGGCTACCCAAGCCTTAGGCGTGGGCACCTTAGCCTTAGGCTAGGTCACCCCTAGGCTTAGGCTAAGGCTAGGTCACCCCTAGCCTTTGGCTAAGGCTCTCCTAGCCTTAGGCTAGGGCACCCCTAGGCTTAGGCTAGGGCTACCCTAGCCTTAGGCTAGGGCTCCCCTAGTCTTAGGCTAGGGCTCAAATATCCTTAGGCTAGTGCTCCCCTACCCTTAGGCTAGGGCACCCTTGGCTTAGGCTAAGGCTAGGGCTCCCCTAACCTTAGGCTAGGGCACCCCTAGGCTTAGGCTAAGGCTAGGGCTCCCCTATCCTTAGGCTAGGGCTCCCCTAATCTTAGGCTAGGTCACCACGAGGCTTAGGCTAAGGCTAGGGCTCCCCTACCTTTAGGCTAGGGCTCTCCTTGCCTTAGGCTAGGGCACCCCTAGGATTAGGCTAGGGCACCCCTAGGTTTAGGCTAGGGCTCCCCTAGCTTAGCTTCGGGCACCCCTAGGCTTAGGCTAAGGCTAGGGCTCCCCTATCCTTAGGCTAGGGCTCCCCTAGCTTTATGCTAGGGCTCCACTAGCCTTAGGCCAGTGCACCCCTAGGCTTAGGCTATGGCTAGGGCTCCCCTTGCCTTAGGCTAGGGCAACCCTAGGCTTAGGCTTGGGCTAGGGCTCCCCTTGCCTTAGGCTAGGGCTACCCTAGCTTTAAGCTAGGGCTCCCCTAGCCTTAGGCCAGGGCACCCCTAGGCTTAGGCTAAGGCTAGTGCTCCCCTAGCCTTAGGCTATGGCACCCCTAGGCTTAGCCTAAGGCTAGGGCTACCCTAGCCTTTGGCGAGGTCACCCCTAGGCTTAGGCTAGGGCACCCCTAGGCTTAGGCTAAGGCTAGGGCTCCTCTAGCCTTAGGCTAGGGCTCCCCTCGCCTTAGGCTAGGGCTCCCCTAGCCTTAGGCTATACCACCCCTAGGCTTAGGCTAAGGCTTTTCTCCCCTATCCTTTGGCTAGGTCTCCCCTAGCCTTAGGCTAGGGCACCCCTAGGCTTAGGGCAGGTCTCCCCTAGCCTTAGGCTACGGCACCCCTAGGTTTAGGCTAGGGCACGCCTAGGCTTAGGCTAGGGAACCCCTAGGATTAGGCTAGGGCTAGGGCTCCCCTAGCTTTAGTTTAGGGCTCCCCTATCCTTAGGCTAGGGCTTCCCTAACCTTAGGCTAGGGCAACCCTTGGCTTAGGCTAAGGCTAGGGCGCCACTAGCCTTAGGCTAGTGCTCTCCTAGCGTTAAGCTAGGGCACCCCTAGGCTTAGGCTACGGCATCCCTAGGATTAGGCTAAGGCTAGGGCTTCCCCTAGCTTTAGGCTAGGGCTTCCCTAGCCTTAGGCTAGGACAACCCTAAGCTTAGGCTTAGGCTAGGGCTCCCCTAGCCTTAGGCTAGGGCAACCCTAGCCTTAGGCTAAGCCTAGGGCTCCCCTAGCCTTAGGCTAGGGCACCCCTAGGCTTAGGCTAAGGCTAGGGGTCCCCTAGTCTTAGGCTTGGGCTCCCTTAGCCTTAGGCTAGGGCACCCCTAGGCTTAGGCTAAGAAAAGGGCTCCCCTAGCCTTAGGCTAGAGCTCCCCTAGCCTTAGGCTAGGGCACCCGTAGGCTTAGGCTAAGTCTAGGGTTCCCCTTGCATTAGGCTAGGGAACCCCTAGGCTTAGGGTAGGGCTCCCCTAGCCTTAGCTTCGGGCTCCTCTAGCGTTAGACTAGGGCTCCCCTAGCCTTAGTGTAGGGCACCTCTAGGCTTAGGCTAAGGCTAGGGCTTCCCTAGGCTTAGGCTAGGGCACCCCTAGGCTTAGACTAAGGCTAGGGCTCCCCTATCCTTTGGCGAGGGCACCCGTGGCTTAGGCTAGGGCACCCCTAGGCTTAGGCTAAGGCTAGGGCTCCCCTAGCCTTAGGCTAGGGTACCCCTAGGCTTAGGCTAATACAAGGGCTCCCCTAGCCTTAGGCTAGGGCTCCCCTTGCCTTAGGCTAGGGCACCTCTAGCCTTAGGCTAGGGATCCCCTAGCCTTAGGCTAGGGCACCTCTATCTTAGGCTAAGGCTACGGCTCACCTAGCCTTTTGCTAGGGCCCCCCTAGGCTTAGGCTAGGGCTCCCGTAGCGCTATGCTTGGGCTCCCCATGCCTTAGGCTAGGGCACCCCTAGGCTTTGGCTAGGTCACCCGTAGGCTTAGGGTAAGGCTAGGGCTCCCCTAGCCTTAGGCTAGGGCTCCCCTAGGCTTAGGTTAGGGCACCCCAAGGCTTAGGCTAGGGATCCCCTAGCCTTAGGCTCGGTAACCCCTAGACTTAGGCTAAGCCTAGGGCTCCCCTAGCCTTAGGATAGGGCTCTCCTAGCCTTAGGCTCGTGCTCCCCTAGCCTTAGGCTCGGGCACCCCTAGCCTTAGGCTAGGGCTCTCCTAGCCTTAGGCTAGGGCGCCCTTAGCGTTACACTAGGGCTCCCCTAGCCTTAGGCCAGGGCACACCTAGGCATAGTCCAGGGCTCCCCAAGCCTTAGGCTTGGGCACCCCTAGCCTTAGGCTAGGGCTCCCCTAGCCTTATGCTACAGTCTCCTAGGCTTAGGCTAAGGCTAGGATTCCCATAGCCTTATGCTAGGGCTCTCCTAGCCTTAGGCTAGGACAACCCTCGGCTTAGACTAGGGCTCCCCTAGCCTTAGGCCAGGGCACCCCTAGGCTTAGGCCAGGGCTCCCCTAGCCTTAAGCTAGGACTCCCCTAGCCTTAGGCTAGGGCACCCCTAATCTTAGGCTAAGGCTCAGGCTCACCTTGCCTTAGGCTAGGGCACCCCTAGGCTTAGGCTAAGAAAAGGGCTCCCCTAGCCTTAGGCTAGAGCTCCCCTAAGCCTTAGGCTAGGGCACCCGTAGGCTTAGGCTAAGGCTAGGGTTCCCCTTGCATTAGGCTAGGGCACCCCTAGGCTTAGGGTAGGGCTCCCCTTGCCTTAGCTTCGGGCTCCTCTAGCGTTAGGCTAGGGCTCCCCTAGCCTTAGTGTAGGGCACCTCTAGGCTTAGGCTAAGGCTAGGGCTTCCCAAGCCTTAGGCTAGGGCACCCCTAGGCTTAGGCTAAGGCTAGGGCTCCCCTAGCCTTAGGCTAAGGTACCCCTAGGCTTAGGCTAATACAAGGGCTCCCCTAGCCTTAGGCTAGGGCTCCCCTTGCCTTAGGCTAGGGCACCTCTAGCCTTAGGCTAGGGCTCCCCTAGCCTTAGGCTAGGGCACCCCTCTCTTAGGCTAAGGCTACGGCTCACCTAGCCTTTTGCTAGGGCCCCCCTAGGCTTAGGCTAGGGCTCCCGTAGCGTTATGCTTGGGCTCCCCATGCCTTAGGCTAGGGCACCCCTAGGCTTAGGCTAGGTCACCCGTAGGCTTAGGGTAAGGCTAGGGCTCCCATAGCCTTAGGCTAGGGCTCCCCTAGGCTTAGGTTAGGGCACCCCAAGGCTTAGGCTAGGGCTCCCCTAGCCTTAGGCTCAGTAACCCCTAGGCTTAGGCTAAGGCTAGGGCTCCCCTAGCCTTAGGCTAGGGCTCTCCTAGCCTTAGGCTCGTGCTCCCCTAGCCTTAGGCTCGGGCACCCCTAGCCTTAGGCTAGGGCTCCCCTAGCCTTAAGCTAGGGCTCCCTTAGCGTTACACTAGGGCTCCCCTAGCCTTAGGCCAGGGCACACCTAGGCATAGTCCAGGGCTCCCCAAGCCTTAGGCTTGGGCACCCCTATACTTAGGCTAGGGCTCCCCTAGCCTTAGACTCAGGCACCCCTAGCCTTAGGCTAGGGCAACCCTTGGCTTAGGCTAAGGCTAGGGCTCCACTAGCCTTAGGCTAGGGCTCTCCTAGCGTTAGGCTAGGGCACCCCTAGGCTTAGGCTAGGGCACCCCTAGGTTTAGGCTAAGGCTATGGCTCCCCCAGCCTTAGGCTAAGGCTACAGTAGCCTTAGGCTAAGGCTCTCCTAGGCTTAGGTTAGGACACCCCTAGGCTTAGGGTAGGGCTCCCCAAGCCTTAGGCTTGGGCACCCTAGACTTAGGCTAGGGCTCCCCTAGCCTTAGACTCAGGCACCCCTAGCCTTAGGCTAGGGCAACCCTTGGCATAGGCTAAGGATAGGGCTCCTCTAGCCTTAGGCTAGGGCTCTCCTAGCGTTAGGCTAGGGCACCCCTAGGCTTAGGCTAGGGCACCCCTAGGCTTAGGCTAAGGCTATGGCTCCCCCAGCCTTAGGCTAAGGCTACAGTAGCCTTAGGCTAGGGCTCCCTAGCCTTAGGCTAGGTCACCCCTAGGCTTAGGCTAAGGCTAGTGCTTCCCTAGCCTTAGGATAAAGCTCTCCTAGCCTTAGGTTAGGACACCCCTAGGCTTAGGCTAGGACTACACAAGCCTTAGGCTAGGGCACCCCTAGCCTTAGGCTAGGGCCCCCCTAGGCTTAGGCTAGGGCTCCCCTAGCCTTAGACTCGGGCTCCCCTAGCCTAAGGCTCCTGCTCCATAAGCCGTAGGCCCGGGCTCCCCTAGCCTTAGGCTAGGGCTCCCGTAACTTTACGCTAAGCCTCCCCTAGCCTTAGGCCAGGGCACCCTGAGGCTTAGGGTAAGGCTAGGGCTCCCCTTGCCTTAGGCTAGGGCACACCTAGGCTTAGGCTATGGCTAGGGCTCCCCTTGACTTAGGCTAGGCCTACCCTAGCTTTATGCTAGGGCTCCCCTGGCCTTAGGCCAGGGCACCCCTAGGCTTAGGCTAAGGCTAGGGCTCCCCTAGCCTTCGGCTAAGGCTCTCCTAGCCTTAGGATAGGGCACCCCTAGGCTTAGGCTAGGGCTACCCTAGGCTTAGGCTAGGTCTCTCCTAGCCTTAGGCTCGTGCTCCCCTAGCCTTAGGCTCAGTCACCCCTAGCCTTAGGCTAGGGCTTTCCTAGCATTAGGCTAGGGCTCCCTTAACGTTACGCTAGGGCTCCCCTAGCCTTAGGCCAGGGCACCCCTAGGCTTAGTCCAGGGCTCCCCAAGCCTTAGGCTATGGCACCCCTAGGCTTAGACTAAGGCTACGGCTCCCCTAGACCTAGGCTAGGGCACCCCTAGACTTAGGCTAGGGCTCCCCTAGCCTTATACTCAGACACCCCTAACCTTAGGCTAGGACTCCCCTAGCTTTACGCTACGGCTCCCCCAGCCTTAGGCCAGGGCACCTCTAGACTTAGGCTAGGGCACCCCTAGGCTTAGGCTAGGGCACCTCTAGGCTTAGGCTAAGGCTAGGGCTCCCCTAGCCTTAGGCTAGGGCACCCCTAGGCTTAGGCTAAGGCTAGGGCTCCCCTAGCCTTTGGAGAGGGCAACCCTAGGCTTAGGCTAGGGCAACCCTAGGCTTAGGCTAAGGTTAGGGCTCCTCTAGCCTTAGGCTAGGGTTCCCCTAGCCTCGGCTAGGGCACCCCTAGGCTTAGGCTATGGTTGGGCTCCCCTAGCCTTAGGCTAGTGCTCCCCACCCTTAGGCTAGGGCACCCCTAGGCTTAGGGTAAGGCTAGGGCTCCACGAGCCTTAGGCTAGGGCTCCCCTAGCCTTAGGCTAGGGCACCCCTAGGCTTAGGCTAAGGCTAGGGCTCCCCTATCCTTAGGCTAGGGCTCCCCTAGCCTTTGGCTGGGTCACCCCTAGGCTTAGGCTAAGGCTAGGGCTCCGCTAGCCATCTGCTAAGGCTCTCCTAGCCTTAGGCTAGGGCACCCCTAGGCTTAGGCTAGGGCTACCCTAGCCTTAGGTTAGGGCCCACCTAGCCTTAGGTTAGGGCACCACTAGGCTTAGCCTAGGGCTCCCCTAGCCGTAGATTCGGGCACCCCTTGGCTTAGGCTAAGGCTAGGGCTCCCCTAGCCTTAGGCTAGGGCTCCCCTAGCTTTATGCTACAGTCCAACTAGGCTTAGGCTAAAGCTAGGACTCCCATAGCCTTAGGCTAGGACAACCCTCGGCTTAGACTAGGGCTCCCCTATCCTTAGGCCAGGGCACCCCTAGGCTTAGGCCAGGGCTCCCCTAGCCTTAGGCTAGGACTCCCCTAGCCTTAGGCTAGGGCACCCCTAATCTTAGTCTAAGGCTACGGCTCACCTTGCCTTAGGCTAGGGCACCCCTAGGCTTAGGCTAAGGCTAGGGGTCCCCTAGTCTTAGGCTTGGGCTCCCTTAGCCTTAGGCTAGGGCACCCCTAGGCTTAGGCTAAGAAAAGGGCTCCCCTAGCCTTAGGCTAGAGCTCGCCTAGCCTTAGGCTAGGGCACCCGTAGGCTTAGGCTAAGGCTAGGGTTCCCCTTGCATTAGGCTAAGGCACCCCTAGGCTTAGGGTAGGGCTCCCGTTGCCTTAGCTTCGGGCTCCTCTAGCGTTAGGCTAGGGCTCCCCTAGCCTTAGTGTAGGGCACCTCTAGGCTTAGGCTAAGGCTAGGGCTTCCCAAGCCTTAGGCTAGGGCACCCCTAGGCTTAGGCTAAGGCTAGGGTTCCCCTAGCTTTAGGCTAAGGTACCCCTAGGCTTAGGCTAATACAAGGGCTCCCCTAGCCTTATTCTAGGGCTCCCCTTGCCTTAGGCTAGGGCACCTCTAGCCTTAGGCTAGGGCTCCCCTAGCCTTAGGCTAGGGCACCGCTCTCTTAGGCTAAGGCTACGGCTCACGTAGCCTTTTGCTAGGGCCCCCCTAGGCTTAGGCTAGGGCTCCCGTAGCGTTATGCTTGGGCTCCCCATGCCTTAGGCTAAGGCACCCCTAGGCTTAGGCTAGGTCACCCGTAGGCTTAGGGTAAGGCTAGGGCTCCCCTAGCATTAGGCTAGGGCTCCCCTAGGCTTAGGTTAGGGCACCCCAAGGCTTAGGCTAGGGCTCCCCTAGCCTTAGGCTCGGTAACCCCTAGGCTTAGGCTAAGGCCAGGGCTCCCCTAGCCTTAGGCTAGGGCTCTCCTTGCCTCAGGCTCATGCTCCCCTAGCCTTAGGCTCGGGCACCCCTAGCCTTAGGCTAGGTCTCCCCTAGCCTTAGGCTAGGGCTCCCTTAGCGTTACACTAGGGCTCCCCTAGCCTTAGGCCAGGGCACACCTAGGCATAGTCCAGGGCTCCCCAAGCCTTAGGCTTGGGCACCCCTAGACTTAGGCTAGGGCTCCCCTAGCCTTAGACTCAGGCACCCCTAGCCTTAGGCTAGGGCAACCCATGGCTTAGGCTAAGGCTAGGGCTCCACTAGCCTTAGGCTAGGGCTCTCCTCGCGTTAGGCTAGGGCACCCCTAGGCTTAGGCGAGGGCACCCCTAGGCTTAGGCTAAGGCTATGGCTCCCCCAGCCTTAGGCTAAGGCTACAGTAGCCTTAGGCTAGGGCTCCCTAGCCTTAGGCTAGGTCACCCCTAGGCTTAGGCTAAGGCTAGTGCTTCCCTAGCCTTAGGCTAAGGCTCTCCTAGGCTTAGGTTAGGACATCCCTAGGCTTAGGGTAGGGCTACACAAGCCTTAGGCTAGGGCTCCCCTAGCCTTAGGCTAGGGCCCCCCTAGGCTTAGGCTAGGGCTCCCCTAGCCTTAGACTCGGGCTCCCCTAGCCTAAGGCTCGTGCTCCAGAAGCCATAGGCTCGGGCTCCGCTAGTCTTAGGCTAGGGCTCCCCTAACTTTACGCTAAATCTCCCCTAGCCTTAGTCCAGGGCAACCCGAGGCTTAGGCTAAGGCTAGGGCTCCCCTTGCCTTAGGCTAGGGCACCCCTAGGCTTAGGCTATGGCTAGGGCTACCCTTGACTTAGGCTAGGCCTACCCTAGCTTTACGCTAGGGCTCCCCTAGCCTTAGGCCAGGGCACCCCTAGGCTTAGGCTAAGGCTAGGGCTCCCCTAGACTTTGGCGAGGGCACCCCTAGGCTTAGGCCAGGGCACCCCTAGGCTTAGGCTAAGGCTAGGGCTACTCTAGCCTTAGGCTAGGTCTCCCCTAGCTTGGGCTAGGGCACCCCTAAGTTTAGGGTAAGGTTAGGGCTCCGCTAGCCTTAGGCTAGTGCTCCCCTAGCCTTAGGCTAGGGCACCCCTAAGCTTAGGCTAAGGCTAGGGCTCCCCTAGCCTTAGGCTAGGGCACCCCAAGGTTTAGGCGAAGACAACGGCTCCCCTAGCCTTAGGCTAGGGCACCTCTAGGCTAGGGCACCCCTAGGCTTAGGCTAAGGCTAGGGCTCCCCTAGCCTTTGGCGTGGGCACCCCTAGGCTTAGGCTAGGGCACCCCTAGGCTTAGGCTAAGGCTAGGGCTCCTCTAGCCTTAGGCTAGAGCTCTCCTAGCCTCGGCTAGGGCATCCCTAGGTTTAGGCTAAGGCTAGGGCTCCCCTAGCCTTAGGCTAGGGCTCCCCTAGCCTTAGGCTAGGGCTCCCCTAGCCTTAGGCTAGGGCTCAACTAGCCTTAGCCTAGTGCTCCCCTACCCTTAGGATAGGGCACCCCTAGGCTTAGGATAGGGCTACCCTAGACTTAGGCTAGGGCCCACCTAGGTTTAGGCTAAGGCTAGGGCTCTCCTAGTCTTAGGCTCGTGCTCCCCTAGCCTTAGGCTCAGGCACCCCTAGCCTTAGGCTAGGGCTTTCCTAGCATTAGGCTAGGGCTCCCTTAACGTTACGCTAGGGCTCCCCTAGCCTTACGCCAGGGCACCCCTAGGCTTAGTCCAGGGCTCCCCAAGCCTTAGGCTATGGCACCCCTAGACTTAGACTAAGGCTACGGCTCCCCTAGACTTAGGCTAGGGCACCCCTAGACTTAGGCTAGGGCACCCCTAGGCTTAGGCTAAGGCTAGGCCTCCTCTAGCCTTAGGCTAGGGCTCCCCTAGCCTGGGCTAGGGCACCCCTAGGCTTAGGCTAAGGCTAGGGCTCCGCTACCCTTAGGCTAGGGCTCCCCTAGCCTTAGGCTAGGGCACCTCTAGGCTTAGGCTAAGGCTAGGGCCCCCCTAGGCTTATGCTAGGGCACCCCTAGGCTTAGGCTAAGGCTAGGACTCCCCTAGCCTTTGGCGAGGGCACTACTAGGCTTAGGCTAGGGCAACCCTAGGCTTAGGCTAAGGTTAGGGCTCCTCTAGCCTTAGGCTAGGGTTCCCCTAGCCTCGACTAGGGCACCCCTAGGCTTAGGCTAAGGCTAGGGTTCCCCTAGCCTTAGGCTAGTGCTCCCCTACCCTTAGGCTAGGGCACCCCTAGGCTTAGGCTAAGGCTAGGGCTCCACTAGCCTTAGGCTAGGGCTCCCCTAGCCTTAGGCTAGGGCACCTCTAGGCTTAGGCTAAGGCTAGGGCTCCCCTATCCTTAGGCTAGGGCTCCCCTAGCCTTTGGCTAAGTCACCCCTAGGCTTAGGCTAGGGCTACCCTAGCCTTAGGTTAGGGCCCACCTAGCCTTAAGCTAGGGCACCACTTGGCTTAGCCTAGGGCTCCCCTAGCCCTAGATTCGGGCACCCCTAGGCTTAGGCTAAGGCTAGGGCTCCCCTAGCCTTAGGCTAGGGCTCCCCTAGCCTTATGCTACAGTCCCCTAGGCATAGGCTAAGGCTAGGACTCCCATAGCCTTATGCTAGGGCTCTCCTAGCCTTAGGCTAGGACAACCCTCGGCTTAGGCTAGGGCTCCCCTAGCCTTAGGCCAGGGCACCCCTAGGCTTAGGCCAGGGCTCCCCTAGCCTTAGGCTAGGACTCCCCTAGCCTTAGGCTAGGGCACACCTAATCTTAGGCTAAGGCTACGGCTCACCTTGCCTTAGGCTAGGGCTCCCCTAACCTTAGGCTAGGGCACCCCTAGCCTTAGGCTAGGGCTCCCTTAGCGTTACTCTAGGGCTCCCCTAGCCTTAAGCCAGGGCACCCCAAGGCTTAGTCCAGGGCTCTCCAAGCCTTAGCCTATGGCATCCCTAGGCTTAGGCTAAGGCTACGGCTCCCCTAGCCTTAGGCTAGGGTACCCCTTGACTTAGGCTAGGGCTCCCCTAGCGTTACGCTAGGGCTCCCCTAGCCTTAGGCTAGGGCACCACTATGCTTAGGCTAGGGCACCCCTAGTCTTAGGCTAAGGCTAGGGCTCCCCCAGCCTTATGCTAAGGCTACAGTAGCCTTAGGCTAGGGCTCCCCTAGCCTTAGTCTAGGTCACCCCTAGGCTTAGGCTAAGGCTAGGGCCCCCCTAGCCTTAGGCTAAGGCTCTCCTAGCCTTAGGTTAGGACACCCGTAGGCTTAGGCTAGGGCCACACTAGCCTTAGGCTAGGGCTACCCTAGCCTTAGCCTAGGGCACCCCTAGGCTTAGGCTAGGCCTCCCCTAGGCCTAGACTCGGGGTCCCCTAACCTAAGGCTCGTGCTCACTAAGCTGTAGGATCGGGCTCCCCTAGCCTTAGGCTAGGGCTCCCCTAGCTTCACGCTAGGTCTTCCCTAGCCTTAGGCCAGGGCACCCCTAAGGTTAGGCCAGGGCTCCCCTAGCCTTAGGCCAAGGCTGTCCTAGCCTTAGGCTAGGACACCACTAGGCTTAGGCTAGGGCTACCCTAGCCTTAGGCTTGGGCTCCCTTAGTCTTAGTCTCAGGCACCCCTAGCCTTAGGCTAGGGCTCCCCTAGCGTTACGCTAGGGCTCCCCTAGCCTTAGGCTATACCACCCCTAGGATTAGGCAAAGGCTTTTCTCCCCTAGCCTTAGGCTAGGGCTCCCCTAGCCTTAGGCTAGGGCACCCCTAGGCTTAGGCTAAGGCTAGGCTCCCCTAGCCTTTGGCTAAGGCTCTCCTAACCTTAGGCTAGGGCACCCCTAGGCTTAAGCTATGGCTACCCTAGCTTTAGGCTAGGGCCCACCTAGCCTTAGGCTAGGGCACCCCTAGGCTTAGCCTAGGGCTCCCCTAGCCTTAGCTTCGGGAACCCCCAGGCTTAGGCTAAGGCTAGGGCTCCCCTAGACTTAGGCTAGGGCTCCCGTAGCCTTAGGCTAGGGCACCCCTAGTCTTAGGCTAAGACTAGGGGTCCCCTAGCCTTAGGCTTGGGCTCCCGTAGCCTTAGGCTAGGACACCCCTAGGCTTAGGCTAAGGCTAGGGCTCCCGTAACCTTAGGCTAGGGCTCCCCAAGCCTTAGGCTAGGACAACCCTAGGCTTAGGGTAAGGCTAGGGCACCCCTAGGCCTTGGCTACGGCTAAGGCTCCCCTAGCCTAAGGCTAGGGCTCCCCAATCCTTAGGCTAGGGCACCCCTAGGATTAAGCTAGGGCACCCCTAGTCTTAGGTTAAGGCTAGGGCTCCACAAGCCTTAGGCTAGGGCTCCCCTAGCCTTAGCTTCGGGCACCCCTAGGCATAGGCTAAGGCTAGGGCTACCCTAGCCTTAGGCGTGGGCTCCCTTAGCCTTAGGCTAGGACACCCCTAAGCTTAGGCTAAGGCTAGGGCTCCAATAGCCTTAGGCTAGGGCTTTCCTAGTCTTAGGCTAGGGCTCAACTAGCCTTAGGCTAGTGTTCCCCTACCCTTAGGCTAGGGCACCCCTAGGCTTAGGCTAAGGCTAGGGCTCCCCTAGCCTTAGGCTAGGTCACCCCTAGGCTTAGGCTAAGGCTAGGACTCCCCTAGCCTTCGGCTAAGGCTCTCCTAGCCTTAGGCTAGGGCGCCCCTAGGCTTAGGCTAGGGCTACCCTAGCCTTAGATTAGGGCTCCCCTAGTCTTAAGCTAGGGCTCAACAGCCTTAGGCTAGTGCTCCCCTACCCTTAGGCTAGGGTACCCCTCGGCTTAGGCTAAGGCTAGGGCTCCCCTAGCCTTAGGCTAGGTCACCCCTAGGCTTAAGCTAAGGCTAGGGCTCCCCTAGCCGTCGGCTAAGGCTCTCCTAGCCTTTGGCTAGGGCACCCCTAGGCTTAGGCTAGGGCTACCCTAGCCTTAGGCTAGGGCCCACCTAGCCTTAGGCTAGGGCACCCCTAGGCTTAGCCTAGGGCTCCCCTAGCCTTAGCTTCAGGCCCCCTAGGCTTAGGCTAAGGCTAGGGCTCCCCTAGCCTTAGTCTAGGGCTCCCCTAGCCTAATGCTTCAGTCCTCTAGGCTTAGCCTAAGGCTAGGGCTCCCATAACCTTAGGCTAGGGCTCTCCTAGCCTTAGGCTAGGACACCCCTAGGCTTAGGCTAGGGCTCCCCTAGCCTTAGGCCAAGGCACCCCTAGGCTTAGGCCAGGGTGCTCCTAGCCTTAGGCTAGGGATCCCCTAGCCTTAGGCTAGGGCACCCCTAATCTTAGACTAAGGTTACGGATCAACTATCCTTAGGCTATGGCTCCCCTAGTCTTACGCTAGGTCACCCCTAGGCTTAGGCTAAGGCTAGGGCTCCCCTAGCCTTCGGCTAAGGCTCTCCTAGCCTTTGGCTAGAGCACCCCTAGGCTTAGGCTAGGTCTTCCCTAGCCTTAGGCTAGGGCCCACCTAGCCTTAGGCTAGGGCACCCCTAGGCTTAGCCTAGGGCTCCCCTGGCCTTAGCTTCGGGCATCCCTAGGCTTAGGCTAAGGCTAGGGCTCCCCTAGCCTTAGTCTAGGGCTCCCCTAGCCTTATGCTACAGTCCCCTAGGCTCAGGCTAAGGCTAAGGCTCACATAGCCTT
Source organism: Tenrec ecaudatus (assembly GCF_050624435.1). Lineage (NCBI taxonomy): Eukaryota > Metazoa > Chordata > Mammalia > Afrosoricida > Tenrecidae > Tenrec > Tenrec ecaudatus. The sequence continues at coordinate 436,764 of NW_027458210.1, forward strand.
GTGCTAGGGCTCTCCTAGCCTTAGGTTAGGACAACCCTAGGCTTAGGCTAGGGCTCCCCTAGCCTTAGGCCAGTGCACCCCTAGGCTTAGGCCAGGGCTCCCCTAGCCTTAGGCTAGGGCACCCCTAATCTTAGGCTAAGGTTACGGCTCACCTACCCTTAGGCTAGGGCTCCCTTAGCCTTTGGCTAGGGCTCTCCTAGCCTTAGGCTCATGCTCCCCTAGCCTTAGGCTCAGGCACCCATAGCCTTAGGCTAGGGCTCCCCTAGCCTTAGGCTAGGGCTCCCTTAGCGTTACCCTAGGGCTCCCCTAGCCTTAGGCCAGAGCACCCTTAGGCTTAGTCCAGGGTTCCCCAAGACTTAGGCTATGGAACACCTAGGCTTAGGCTAAGGCTACAGCTCCCCTAGCCTTAGGCTAGGGCACCCCTAGACTTAGGCTAGGGCTCCCCTAGCCTTAGACTCAGGCACCCCTAGCCTTTGGCTAGGGCTCCCCTAGCGTTACCCTAGGGCTCCCCTAGCCTTAGGCTAGGGCACCCCTAGGCTTAGGCTAGGTTACCCCTAGGCTTAGGCTAAGGCTAGGGCTCCCCCAGCCTTATGTTAAGGCTACCGTAGCCTTAGGCTAGCGCTCCCCTAGCCTTAGGCTAGGTCACCCCTAGGCTTAGGCTAAGGCTAGGCCTCCCCTAGCTTTAGGCTAAGGCTCTCCTAGCCTTAGGTTAGGACACCCCTAGGCTTTGGCTAGGGCTACACTAGCTTTAGGCTAGGGCTACCCTAGCCTTAGGCTAGGGCACCCCTAGGCTTAGGCTATGTCTCCCCTAGCCTTAGACTCGGGCTCCCTAAGCCGTAGGATCGGGCTCCCCTAGCCTTAGGTTAGGGCTCCCCTAGCTTTACGCTAGGGCTTCCCTAGCCTTAGGCCAGGGCACCTGTAGGCTTAGGCCAGGGCTCTCCTAGCCTTAGGCCAAGGCTGTCCTAGCCTTAGGCTAGGGCACCCCTAGGCTTAGGCTAGGGCTACCGTAGCCTTAGGCTTGGGCCCCCCTAGCCTTAGACTCAGGCACCCCTAGCCTTAGGCTAGGTCTCCCCTAGCCTTAGGCTATAGCACCCCTTGCTTAGGCTAAGGTTTTCTCCCCTAGCCTTAGGCTAGGGCTCCCCTAGCCTTAGGCTAGGGCTCCCCTAGCCTTAGGCTAGGGCACCCCTAGGCTTAGGCTAAGGCTAGGGCTCCCCTATCCTTAGGCTAGGGCTCCCCTATCCTTAGGCTAGGGCACCCCTAGGCTTAGGCTAGGGCTACCCTAGCCTTAGGCTCGGGTTCCCCTAGTCTTAGGCTAGGGCTCAACTAGCCTTAGGCTAGTGCTCCCCTACCCTTAGGCTAGGGCACCCCTAGGCTTAGGCTAAGGCTACGGCTCCCCTAGCCTTAGGCTAGGGAACCCTAGGCTTAGGCTAAGGCTAGGGCTCCCCTATCCTTAGGCTAGGGCTCCCCTAGTCTTAGGCTAGGTCAACCCTACGCTTAGGCTAAGGCTAGGGCTCCCCTAGCCTTCAGCTAAGGCTCTCCTAGCCTTAGGCTAGGGCACCCCTAGGCTTAGGCTAGGGTACCCTAGCCTTAGGCTAGGGCCCACATAGGCTTAGGCTAGGGCACCCCTAGGCTTAGCCTAGGGCTCCCCTAGCCTTAGCTTCGGGCACCCCTAGGCTTAGGCTAAGGCTAGGGCTCCCCTAGCCTTAGACTAGGGCTCCCCTAACCTTATGATACAGTCCCCTAGGCTTAGGCTAAGGCTAGGGCTCCCATAGCCTTAGGCTAGGGCTCTCCTAGCCTTAGGCTAGGACTCTCCTAGCCTTAGGCTAGGACTCTCCTAGCCTTAGGCTAGGACAACCCTAGGCTTAGTCTAGGGCTCCCGTAGCCTTAGGCCAGGGCACCCCTAGGCTTAGGCCAGGGCTCCCCTCGCCTTAGGCTAGGGCTCCGCTAGCCTTAAGCTAGGGCACCCATAATCTTAGGCTAAGGTTACGGCTCACCTAGCCTTAGGCTAGGGCTCCCCTAGCCTTAGGCTTGGTCACCCCTAGGCTTAGGCTAAGGCTAGGGCTCCCCTAGCCTTCGGCTAAGGCTCTCCTAGCCTTAGGCTAGGGAACCCCTAGGCTTAGACTTGGGCTACCCTAGCCTTAGGCTAGGGCCCACCTAGCCTTAGGCTAGGGCACCCCTAGGCTTAGCCTAGGGCTCCCCTAGCCTTAGCTTCGGGCACCCCTCTGCTTAGGCTAAGTCTAGGGCTCCTCTAGCCTTAGGCTAGGGCACCCCTAGGCTTAGGCTAAGGCTAGGGCTCCCCTATCCTTAGGCTAGGGCTCCGCTAGCCTTAGGCTAGGTCACAGCTAGGCTTAGGCTAAGGCTAGGGCTCCCCTAGCCTTCGGCTAAGGCTCTCCTACCCTTAGGCTAGGGCATCCCTAGGCTTAGGCTAGGGCTACCCAAGCCTTAGGCTAGGGCCCACCTAGCCTTAGGCTAGGGCACCCCTAGGCTTAGCCTAGGGCTTCCCTAGCCTTAGCTTCGGGCACCCCTAGGCTTAGGCTAAGGCTAGGGCTCCCATAGCTTTAGGCTAGGGCTCTCCTAGCTTTAGGCTAGCACAACCCTAGGCTTAGGCTAGGGCTCCCCTATCCTTAGGCCAGGGTACCGCTAGGCTTAGGCCAGGGCTCCCCTAGCCTTAGGCTAGGGCTCCCCTAGCCTTAGGCTAGGGCTCCCCTAGCCTTAGGCTAGGGCTCCCCTAGCCTTATGATACAGTCCCCTAGGCTTAGGCTAAGGCTCGGGCTCCTATAGCCTTAGGCTAGGACTCTCCTAGCCTTAGGCTAGGACAACCCTAGGCTTAGTCTAGGGCTCCCCTAGCCTTATGCCAGGGCACCCCTAGGCTTAGGCCAGGGCTCCCCTAACCTTAGGCTAGGGCTCCCCTAGCCTTAGGCTAGGGCACCCCTAATCTTAGGCTAAGTTTACGGCTCACCTAGCCTTAGGCTAGGGCTCCGCTAGCCTTAGGCTAGGTCACCCCTAGGCTTAGGCTAAGGCTAGGGATCCCCTAGCCTTCGGCTAAGGCTCTCCTAGCCTTAGTCCAGGGTACCCCTAGGCTTAGGTTAGGGCTACCCAAGCCTTAGGCTAGGGCCCAACTAGCCTTAGGCTAGGGCACCCCTAGGCTTAGCCTAGGGCTCCCCTAGCCTTAGCTTCGGGCACCCCTAGGCTTAGGCTAAGGCTAGGGCTCCCCTAGACTTAGTCTAGGGCTCCCCTAGCCTTATGCTACAGTCCCCTAGGCTTAGGCTAAGGATAAGGCTCCCATAGCCTTAGGCTAGGGCTCTCCTAGCCTTAGGCTAGGACAACCCTAGGCTTAGGCTAGGGCTCCCCTAGCCTTAGGCCAGGGAACCCCTAGGCTTAGGCCAGGGCTCCCCAAGCCTTAGGCTAGGGCTCCCCTAGCCTTAGGCTAGGGAACCCCTAATCTTAGGCTAAGGTTACGGCACCCCTAGCCTTAGGCTAGGGCTCCCCTAGCCTTAGGCTAGGGCTCTCCTAGCCTGAACTAGGGCACCCCTAGGCTTAGGCTAAGGCTAGGCCTCCCCTAGCCTTAGGCTAGGGCTCCCCTAGCCAGAGTAGGGCACCCCTAGGCTTAGGCTAAGGCTAGGGCTCCCCTAGCCTTAGGCTAGGGCTCCCCTAGCCTTAGGCTAGGGCACCCCTAGGCTTAGGCTAAGACTAGGGCTCCCGTAGCTTTAGGCTAGGGCTCCCCTAGCCTTAGGCTAGGGCACCCCTAGGCTTAGGCTAGGGCACCCCTAGGCTTAGGCTAAGACAAGGGCTCCTCTAGCCTTAGGCTAGGGCTCCCCTAGCCTGGACTAGGGCACCCTTAGGCTTAGGCTTTGTCTATCCTAGCCTTAGGGTAGGGCACCACTAGGCTTAGGCTAGGGCACCCCTAGGCTTAGGCTAGGGCTCCCCTAGCCTTAGGCTAGGGCTCCCCTAGCCTTAGTCTAGGGCTCCCCTATCCTTAGGCTAGGGCACCCCTAGGCTTAGGCTAAGACAAGGGCTCCTCTAGCCTTAGGCTAGGGCTCCCCTAGCCTGGACTAGGACACCCCTAGGCTTAGGCTAAGGCTATGGCTCCCCTAGCCTTAGGCAGGGCTCCCCTAGCCTTAGGTTAGGGCACCTTTACGCTTAGGCGATGGCTAGGGCTCCCCTAGCCTATGGCTAGGGCACCCCTAGGTTTAGGCTAGGGTTCCACTAGCCTTAGGCTAGGGCACCCCTAAGCTTAGGCTAAGGCTTGGGCTCCCCTAGCCTTAGGCTAGTGCTCCCCTAGTCTTAGGCTAGGGCACCCCTAGGCTTAGGCTAAGGCTAGGGCTCCCCTAGCCATAGGCTAGGTCTCCCTTAGCCTTAGGCTAGGGCTCCCCTAAGCTTAGGCCAGGGCACCCCTAGCCTTAGGCTAGGGCACCCATAGGCTTAGGCTAAGGCTAGGGCTCACCTAGCCTTATGCTAGGGCTCCCCTAGTCTGAGGCTTGGGCTCCCCTAGTCTTAGGCTAGGGCTCCCCTAGCCTTAGGCTCGGGCTCCCCAAGCCTTTGGCTCTGGCACCTCTAGCCTTAGTCTTGGGCTCCCTTAGCCTTATGCTAGGGCACCCCTAGCCTTAGGCTAGGACTCTCCAAGCCTTAGGCTAGGGCACCCCTAGGCTTAGGCTAGGGCACACGTAGGCTAAGCCTAGGGGTCACCTAGCCTAAGGCTAGGGCACCCCTAGGCTTAGGCTAAGGCTAGTGCTCCCCTAGCCTTAGTCTAGGGCACCCCTTAGCCTAGGCTAAGGCTAGGGCTCACCTAGCCTTAGGGTAGGGCTCCCCTAGGCTTAGGCTAGGGCTCCTCTAGCCTTAGGCTCGGACTCCCATAGCCTTAGGCTCGGGCTCCCATAGCCTTAGGCGCGGGCTCCCCTAGCCTTAGGCTCGGGCTCCCCTAGCCTTAAGTTCGGGCACCCCTAGCCTTAGTCTAGGGCTCCCCTAGCCTTATGCTAGGGCACCCCTAGCCTTAGGCTAGGACTCTCCAAGCCTTAGGCTAGGGCACCCCTTAGCTTAGGCTAAGGCTAGGGCTCCCCTTGCCTTAGGCTAGGGCTCCCGTATCCTTAGACTAGGGATAACCTAACCTTAGGCTAGGGCACACCTAGCCTTAGGCTAAGGCTAGGACTCCCCTAGCCTTTGGCGAGGGCACCCCAAGGCTTAGGCTAGGGCACCCCTAGGCTTAGTCTAAGGCTGGGGCTCCTCTAGCCTTAGGCTAGGGCACCCGTATGCTTAGGCTAAGGCAAGGGCTCCTCTAGCCTTAGGCTAGGGCTCCCCTAGCCTCGGGTAGGGCACCCCTAGATTTAGGCTAAGGCTAAGGCTCCCCTAGCCTTAGGCTAGGGCTCCCTTAGCGTTAGGCTAGGGCTCCCCTAGTCTTAGGCTAGGGCTCAACAAGACTTAGGCTAGTGTTCCCCTAGCCTTAGGCTAGGGCACCCCTAGGCTTAGCCTAAGGCTAAGGCTCCCCTAGCATTAGTCTAGGGCTTCTCTAGCGTTAGGCTAGGGCTCCCCTAGTCTTAGGCTAGGGCTCAACTAGCCTTAGGCTAGTGTTCCCCTAGCCTTAGGCTAGGGCACCCCTAGGCTTAGCCTAAGGCTTGGGCTACCCTAGCCTTAGGCTTTGTCTATCCTAGCCTTAGGGTAGGGCACCACTAGGCTTAGGCTAGGGCACCCCTAGGCTTAGGCTAGGGCTCCCCTAGCCTTAGGCTAGGGCTCCCCTAGCCTTAGTCTAGGGCTCCCCTATCCTTAGGCTAGGGCACCCCTAGGCTTAGGCTAAGACAAGGGCTCCTCTAGCCTTAGGCTAGGGCTCCCCTAGCCTGGACTAGGGCACCCCTAGGCTTAGGCTAAGGCTATGGCTCCCCTAGCCTTAGGCAGGGCTCCCCTAGCCTTAGGTTAGGGCACCTTTAGGCTTAGGCGATGGCTAGGGCTCCCCTAGACTAAGGCTAGGGCTCCCCTAGGGTGAGGCTAGGCTCCCCTAGCCTTAGGCTAGGGTAACCCTAGGCTTAGGCTAGGGTTCCACTAGCCTTAGGCTAGGGCACCCCTAGGCTTAGGCTAAGGCTTGGGCTCCCCTAGCCTTAGGCTAGTGCTCCCCTAGTCTTAGGCTAGGGCACCCCTAGGCTTAGGCTAAGGCTAGGGCTCCCCTAGCCATAGGCTAGGGCTCCCTTAGCCTTAGGCTAGGGCTCCCCTAACCTTAGGCCAGGGCACCCCTAGCCTTAGGCTAGGGCACCAATAGGCTTAGGCTAAGGATAGGGCTCACCTAGCCTTAAGCTAGGGCTCCCCTAGTCTTAGGCTTGGGCTCCACTAGTCTTAGGCTAGGGCACCCCTAGGCATAGGCTAAGGCTAGTGCTCCCCTAGCCTTAGGCCAGGGAACCCCTAGCCTAAGGCTAGGGCACCCATAGGCTTAGGCTAAGTCTAGGGCTCACCTAAACTTAGGCTAGGGCTCCCCTAGTCTTAGGCTTGGGCTCCCCTAGCCTTAAGCTAGGGCACCCCTAGGCTTAGGCTAAGGCTAGGGCTCCTCTAGCCTTAGGCATGGCTCCCCTAGCCTTAGGCTAGGGCACCATTAGGCTTAGGCTATGGCTAGGGCTCCCCTAGCCTAAGGCTAGGGCTCCCATAGACTTAGGCTAGGGCACCCCTAGGCTTAGGCTAAGACTAGGGCTCCTCTAGCCTTAGGCTAGGGCTCCACTAGCCTGGACTAGGGCACCCCTAGGCTTAGGATAAGGCTAGGGTTCCCCTAGCCTTAGGCAGGGCTCTCCTAGCCTTAGGTTAGGGCACCTTTAGGCTTAGGCGATGGCTAGGGCTCCCCTAGCCTAAGGCTAGGGCTCCCCCAGGGCTGAGGCTAGGCTCCCCTAGCCTTAGGCTAGGGTACCCCTAGGCTTAGGCTAGGGCTCCTCTAGCCTTAGGCTAGGGCTCCCCTATCCTAAGGCTAGGGCTCCCCTAACCTTAGGCTAGGGTACCCCTAGGCTTAGGCTAACGCTAGGGCTCCCCAAGCCTTAGGCTAGTGCTCCCTTAGCCTTAGGCTAGGGCTCCCCTAACCTTAGGCAAGGGCACCCCTAGCCTTAGGCTAGGGCACCCATAGGCTTAGGCTAAGGCTAGGGCTCACCTAGCCTTAGGGTAGGGCACCCCTAGTCTTAGGCTTGGGCTCCCCTAGCCTTAAGCTAGGGCACCCCTAGGCTTAGGCTAAGGCTAGTGCTCCCCTAGCCTTAGGCTAGGGCACCCATAAGCTTAGGCTAAGGCTAGGGCTCCCCTAGCCTTAGACTAGGGCTCCCCTAGCCTTAGGCTAGGGCACCCCTAGGCTTAGGCTAGGGCTCCTCTAGCCTTAGGCTCGGGCTCCCATAGCCTTAGGCTCGGGCTCCATTACCCTTAGGCTCGGGCTCCCCTAGCCTTAGGCTCGGGCACCCCTAGCCTTAGTGTAGGGCTCCCCTAGCCTTATGCTAGGGCACCCCTAGCCGTAGGCTAGGACTCTCCAAGCCTTAGGCAAGGGCACCCCTAGGCTTAGGCTAGCGCACCCCTAGACTTAGGCTAAGGCTAGTGCTCCCCTAGCCTTAGGCTTGGGCACCCCTTAGCTTAGGCTAAGGCTAGGGCTCCCCTTTCCTTAGGCTAGGGCTCCGTACTCTTAGACTAGGGCTCCCCTAACCTTAGGCTAGGGCACACCAAGCCTTAGGCTAAATCTAGGGCTCCCCT